>NC_134696.1:12003899-12303899 GCF_050947455.1 Rhinoderma darwinii | reverse complement strand
TTATTAGCACAGTATAACAGATGACCTTACATTGACCTCTGTGAAAAAAGACGCTAAAATGTCACTACATCAATGACTTGTGTTTTGGGGTCTGCGAAGCCCATAGCAGATATAAGTTCATAGCAGATACTAAACCATAGCAGCTCCAGAGCAGAACTGACCTTACTGTGACATCATGATGACATCACGGAGCAGAGAGCTGAGAAGTTGGGAATTCCCCTTGACAGCAGCAGAACTGACCTTACTGTGACATCATGATGACATCACGGAGCTATGATGTCACAGAGAGATAATGAGAGGTTATAAATATTCACGTGACAGCTGCGCGGTCTTACTTTCTGTGAATTGACACAGAGCGCGATTTTCTAATTGATTGGCGACTTTTCATTATTATGGAAATCAATGGACTGGGATTCTTCACCATCTTCTTGGCCTTTTGGTGTGTGGCCTGGCTCTCTGGTAGCTACACACTGACTGTTATCAACAGCCATGCCCCCCCACTGATGTACATCAGGTAAGATGGAGAATTACACGACTTTTATAGTTTGGGAATGTATAAGGTAATTACTTAAATAAGGAGGAAATATCTAATTAACAAAATGGCTTCCATTACCCAGAGGAGCCGCAAGAGGACAGAGAAACGCATCTCCTCAGTCCTATAGATTATTATCTGACTGCTGATTATTAAGATGAAACAATTCTGACAATTTTTCTATATTATTTAACATTGAACGTTTTTCTTTTTCTTTTACAGTGAAACGGGAAATTTCTTTCCCGAAAATATCCTGTTTAGAATAGGATTCATAGGAATGGCCATTGCCTGTAAGTAACAATCACGGAAGTGATTATAATATGCTCTTACTTCTGGGGGATGGCGGGTTATTATAAAAAGTCTTATATCTGATTATATTACTCTGGGGTCAAACCTACATTTATTTTTTACAAAAATGTGATTACTACGTCAGTGAGAGATGCAGGCTGGTTGCTAGGGACTCATTGCTGGACAAGACTGTGGTTGTTAGGTAGTGTATCCCTAGCAACCAGACTGTCAGACATGACTCAGACTTGGCATCAGTCGCACCCTGCCCCATCTCAGTCTACAGTAGTAATCAGAATTTTCTAAAAAATAAAAATAAAGTTTTGTTAATTTCAACTGATAATAATTGTCCGGATTAGACGATGTAGATAAATGTTCCCGTCCATTATTGAAGGTTTCTTGTTGGTTTAGCGTTTGGTCCGTGCTTCATAGATGTTATTAGGTTGTTTTACACGTGGTACAGGATTAATTCGGCTCATTTGCTCTTTTTCAGCTCTGGGCCTGACGTTTCTACACTATAAGTACATCATGCTCCATGCTGAAGCCTTTGGGGATCGTCAGGCCTTGGTTCAAAAGATCCTCCTGGCAATTGGATGGTCATCATGCGTCGGGACAGCCATGATGGCTACATTCTCGGTAAGTTAATAAATGTTTTACGTTGATAGGGTTGTCCCATCTTCACTAAATAGGGACCCGCTGGCAATTAGCTAATTACTGTAGGTCCGGCAGCTGAACCCCTAGTGATCATGATCAGCGGTTATCACCGGGTGGCCACACACTAAAGTGGTATTACATGGCTTATTAGAATGAATGGACGGCCATGTAATAGATGTGTGTCCTCAATCCCCCCAGAGCAGAAGCCATTTTTTGTTAGTGGCTTTCTGCTCTTTCTAATAGGGAAGCAGGAGACCCCCCTCTATAGATCCATTATATCTCTGGGGTTATTATATCAGAACACGTTATTTAGGATTTATTGGGAAGTTCTGAGGGTAAATTAGTGATTAGTTCCATAAGATTTGCTCTAACCTCTGTCTGCTTGTTTTCTAGACCTACTATTATCCAATAACTCACCGGATTAATGCTTGCATTGCATTCGGGTTTGGCAGCCTTTACAACCTTTGGCAGTCCATACTCCTCTACAAATTGTCCAAAAGCCGAAACTTCATCAGCCATTTCAGACTGGCGTCCTGCATAATGGCCGTGACCTTAGTGGTTTCATGTATCCTTTCTTAAATAATATTTGAATGGAATCCAACCGTCCTTGTCTTTAGGTTCACATGTAGGAAACTTCATATCCTGAGGTGATCATTTCCCTTCATTTTCTGATCTCTGCCGTCAGATGGCGACATGCTGGTGTAACACAGCGTCATCTGGTAACATTGTTCAGCTTCTTGCAGGAAGATGCTGAATAGAAAGCAGCGGTACTGTCATTGCTATATATGTATTATGTTAACATTTATCTCACATAAATATGTAGTAAATCCTATAAGACACTTACTAAACATAAGAAACTTTATTTTCCTATATAATAAATTACCAGTCATTGGAAATAAGGTATCTGTATACACCCACCTGTGTGCTGGAGATCAGTGTGTAAAGGTATGTACAGTATATCTCATACATAATATCAAGTTATTGACATGCTGAGCTGCTGGTACAAACCAGTCGATGTAAAATTCCTTTAATCCGGTATTAATGAGATTATTCTGGATTATTGTATAGATTTTATTTGCACCCCTAGAAGCCGTTCTATAGGAAAGCAATTGGACCTATAATCTTTGGGCTCGTTCTCAGCACCATGGTGATCGTGACGTCCGCAATGTAATGGATATGGTGTCATATGACAATGGGTCAGGTCCATTTTGGCATCGCCGTCAGTCACATGACTCCATGTAATAAATATTAATGCGGCAAAACCTCGGCTGGGGCGGAAAGTTCTTGTTTTGCGCAATTTTTTCTATATTAATTTTGATATTTTTTCACAGATCAGTGAAATGACATCAAAGATCATGGAGTGGTCGATGTTGGTCCTCATTCTGGTGAATCTATTGAGCTACTATAAGAATATGCAGGTCAGTAGACGTCACCTCATTATCACCTCGTATACCAGACCTCGTAATAACATTATTATTCATCTCTACAATCATGGGGTTTATAATGTGGATATGTGTTTCTTTTCTTAGAGTTTATCTATAACAATTACCTGGAAAAGCTTCACCATCTCCAAGAGCGAGAAGAACCATTTATAAACAGTGGACACTACAGATGAGGTGGAATGGCACGTCACAGCCGAGCAGGAACTTCTCTGGGAACATCCTAAACTGCTTAACTCCAGAGATGGCGACCAATCCACCAGCTCCAACCTTTCTCCCAAATATCATCTTACATCAGGGAGAAAGAGTTACAAGAACCGTTTATACCAGCGGACTCTACAGCGAGGTGGAATGGCAAGTCACAGCCGAGCAGGAACATCTCAAACTGCAAAGGCTCTGGAAATGCCACGAAATCTACCAGCTCCAACCTTTCTCCAAAAAACAACTTACATCAGGGAGAAAGATCTACAAGATCCGTTTATGACCAGCGGACTCTACAGCGAGGAGAAATGGCACGTCACAGCCGAGCAGGAATATCTCAAACTGCAGAAGCTCCGGTTATACAACCAAGTGCCGAGACATCCACCACCTCCAAACCTTCTCCCAAATATCATCTTACCACAAGGAGAGAGAAGCAGCGGACTGTTTACTATCCTCATGGTCCTTGTTTGTTGGCTTATAAAACGGTTTAGTAAAGTCATTTTCTACCACCTGAAACCTGTTTTTGTCTTCATTACTGTCAATAATAATAATAATAATAATAATAATAACACTGAGTCTTCCATAGATCTGTCCTCATGAACCTGGAGGAATAAGAACGTCTCAATGTTTTTGTAGCAAAATTCAGAATTATGAAAAATATTAATATATTTTTTACACTATAAGACGTACATTTTATCAATAAAAAAATCTTGCTACAAAATGTGTACACGTGATAGTCCGGACTCAGGGGAGCCTGGCGGCCCATTATTAAACCTAATGAGAGGCCCCCCCTTTAGAGCGAATAGCGTGGGGGACACATGGGATCACTTCGCACCCCCTTTTACCCTTTTTTCTTCTTTCTTTTCCATTATTCTGTTCCCTTGTTTTTCCTATATTCTGCTTTTCCCCCTATTTTGTCTTTTGGTGTCTTCCCACACCCCTTCTTTGGGGTGTGGCTTTACGGTATTTACCTTGTTCTAGAAGTTTCCTCAGGTTTGACCTTGTGACCAGGCAGATGTTGGCAACTGTCCAGGGATTGGTTTGAGGAGCTGAGCGGCGGGAAATCCTGGAGGATAAAAGGATGTCTGGTCCGATCAGCAGATTGTCTGAAGAAGCTGTTTGAAGCAGCCCCGCCCCGCCCACTCTCCCTTGTTCAAGGACAGAATTCCCGCTCACCCTCCCTTGTTCAAGGACGGAATTCCCGCCCACCCTACCTTGTTCAAGTACAGAATTCCCGCTCACTCTCCCTTGTTCAAGGACAGAATTCCCGCTCACCCTCCCTTGTTCAAGGACAGAATTCCCGCCCACCCTCCCTTGTTCAAGGACAGAATTCCCGCCCACCCTACCTTGTTCAAGTACAGAATTCCCGCTCACTCTCCCTTGTTCAAGGACAGAATTCCCGCTCACCCTCCCTTGTTCAAGGACAGAATTCCCGCCCACCCTCCCTTGTTCAAGGACAGAATTCCCGCCCACCCTACCTTGTTCAAGGACAGAATTCCCGCTCACCCTCCCTTGTTCAAGGACAGAATTCCCCCCCTCACCCTCCCTTGTTCAAGGACAGAATTCCCGCCCGCCCTCCCTTGTTCAAGGACAGAATCCCCGTCGCGGAGTTTGTTAGTGGTTTGTCTCTATGTCGTTATTGGACATTATTTATTTAATTATTTATTTATTAATTCATTCAAGTTGATTATAAAGATTTATTAATATTTTTATGTTACCCATAATAAACACCACAGCCTTTTACTTCCAACTATTTTCTATGCTTGACTTTTATTTAAGGTTTTTGAGGGGTTGCGAATGTTATTCCATGATCTGTATGATCGATGGTGTGTGGGGAGGGAATTCGATCACGATGTGAATATTGCATTCAGCTTCCCGTCAGCGGCCAGACACACCACTAGAGCCTGTGGAGGATGGTAAACTATTAGACCACCAAGGAGACAGCAATTTACCTTTTCCTTACCCAAGACCACCAGGGAACAAAATACTGACCCTCTATGTAATACACGGATGTGCTGGTTCCACCAGAGAGACGCTCTTTATAGATGAGGGCAGTGGTGTAGCTATAGGGGTCGCAAACGGCACCCCGGCCCCTAAGCCTGTCTGCGCCGAGTCACTCACAGCACAGTGCAGAGGAGAAGGATCCTCCACCCATCGTGGGAACGGGGATAGGTAAGTAATTATGTTAGAAGTTTTCTATTAGGTACATACTTATTGGGGCATTATACTGGGTATTGGAGGGGGGGGGTTATATGGCAGCTGCTGCGGGTGCATTATACTGAATGAGACAGCTATGGGGGCTTTATACTGTAGGGGGGCATTATACTTGATGTGGCAGCTATGGGTGGCAATATACTGTGGGGGCAGCTATAGGGGCATTATACTGTTGACACAGCTCTGGAGGGCATTATAGTGCGAGGGGCAACAATGGGCGCATTATACTGTAGGGGTCCAACTATGGGGACATTATTCTGTGGTGGTCAGCTATAAGGGGCATTATACTGTGTGGGGGCTGCTATGGGGAGCATTATACTGTGTGGGGGCAGCTATGGGGGGCCACTATACTGTGTGGTGGCATTATACTGTGGGGGCATTATAGTGTGGGGGCATTCATAGGGTCTTTCGGGCAAGCTAGCTGGGCATTGGCGTGCACAGGGGTCTGGTGGTGTTGGGGAGGAGTAGGGGGGCCCAAGCTGAATTTTTGCACCAGGGCCCATGAGCCTTTAGCTACGCCCCTGGCTCGGGGTATTAATGGGTGAGGGTCCTGAATGAGGAACTCCCCTCTAATAAATCACAATGCCTTAAATGGGTTTTTTAACGATTGTGTTATATAAACTGGACGTCCCCCATAACTGTATCGTACAACCAGAGCCAGTGAATCACGTACAATCCCATCTATACCTTTCCACTCCACGCTGCTGACCTTTATACATTGCTGCCCCCAGTGGCTTTGGCTGGTTTATGCAGCTTTATCTATATCTCCACATTGTAGGTATAAGGACTTTACACTCTGCACTTTTCTTCGTCACCCAAGGTCAAGTGCGGGACCAACGCAGATTATCCATTCTTATCCTGCTTCCCCTCTTTTTATTTTATATTGGGGGCCAATCGTGAGCTTTTTGCATTGTTTTTATAAAAATTATGATTTACTTCATTCCTCATGTATTGGCCCTTTAACCCTTTCAAGACCGAGCTCATTTTGGCCTTCAGGACCAGCCCCATTTTTTCAAATCTGACATGTGTCACTTTATGTGGTAATAACTCTGGAATGCTTTTGCCTATCCAAGCGATTCTGAGATTGTTTTCTCGTGACATATTGTACTTTATATTAGTGGAAAAATGTGGTCAATAATTTCATTGCTTATTTGTGAAAAACACCAAAATTTTGAGAAAATTGGCAAAAATTATGATTTTTCTAATTTTAAATGTATCTGCTTGTAAAAGAGATAGTAATACCACACAAAATAGTTAAAATTTCACATATTCCATATGTCTACTTTATATTTGCATCGTTTTTTGAACATTATTTTATTTTTCTATTACGTTACAAGGCTTAGAACTTTATCAGCAATTTCTCACATTTTCTAGAAAATTTCAAAAGGCGATTCTTACAAGGACCAGTTCAGTTCTAAAGCGGCTTTGAGGGCCTTATGTACTAGATAGACCCCATAAATCACCCCATATTAAAAACTGCACCCCTCAAAGTATTCAAAACAGCATTCAGAAAGTTTCTTAACTCTTTAGGCGTTTCACAAGAATTAAAGCAATGTAGAGGGGAAATTGACAAATTTTTTTTTTTTTTGCTGCAATTCATTGGTAAACCATTTTATTTGTAATACAGAAGGTTTTACTAGAGAAACGCAACACAATATTTATTGCCCAGATTCTGCAGTTTTTAGAAATATCCCACATGTGGCCCTAGTGTGATAATGGACTGAAGCACCGGCCTCAGAAGCAAAGGAGCACATAGTGGATTTTGTGGCCTCCTTTTTTTAGAATATATTTTAGGCACCATGTTGGGTTTGAAGAGGTCTTGTAGTGCCAAAACAGTGGAAATCCCCCAAAAGTGACACGGTTTTGGAAACTGCACCCCTCAAGGAATTTATCTAGGGGTATAGTTAGCATCTTGACCCCACAGGTCTTCTGCTATATTTATTGGAGTTTGCCTGTGAAAGTAAAAATCTACTTTTTTCTGAACAAAATATGAAAAAAAATAATATTTGCAAGGAATAAAGAATAAAAAGCACCCCAAAACTTATAAAGCTACTTCTCCCGATTACAGCAATACCCCATATGTGGTACTAAACTGCTGTTTGGACCCACGGCAGAGCTCAGAAGGGAAGGAGCGCCATTTGGATTTTGAAGCGCAGATTTTGCTGGATTGGTTTTCAGTGCCATGTCGCGTTTGCAACGCCCTGGAGGGAGTAAAACGGTGGAAACCCCCCAAAAGTGACCCCATTTTGTACACTACACCCCTCAAGGAATTTTTCTAGGGGTATAGTTAGCATTTTGACCCCACAGTTTTTTTGCTGAATTTAGTGGAATTAGGCCGTGAAAATGAAAACCTATTTTTTTTATGAAAAAACATAGAAATGTTTAATTTTTACAATGAATAAAGGAGAAAAATCTCCCCAAAATTTGTAAATAAATTTGTCCTGATTACAGCAATACGCCATATGTGGTAATAAACTGCTGTTTGGACCCACAGCAAGATTCAGAAGGGAAGGAACAATATTTGGCTTTTGGAGCTCAAATTTAGCTGGAACGGTTTTCCGGTGTCATGTCGCATTTGCAAAGCCCCTGAGGTACCAAAACAGTGGAAACCTCCCAAAAGTCCCTTTAGGGGACTGGAACGAGCGATCATTAGGTCGCTGGTACAATACACTGCAGTACTAATGTATTGCAGTACAATATCATTTTTACAGGCTCCTGTAACAGCTCGATCTCTGTTCCGGTCCATAGTCCCGGATGTCAGCTGTAATACACAGCGGACACCTGCAGAATATGGAGCGGGCGCAGCGCATGAGCCCGCTCCATATATAACCCCCTGCACGACGACATGCTATTAAGTCGTGGTGCGCAAAGGCGTTAATGCGCAGCGGATGGTTCAAAGTGAAAATTAAAATTTTCCACTGATATGCCATTTTAATGCACAATGTGTTGTGCCCAGTTTGTGCCACTGAAGACAAATACCTCATACAATGTTGAGCGGGTTCTCCCGGATATAAAATATCATATATGTGGACGTAAGCTGGTGTTTGGGCACGCTGTGGGGCTCAGAAGGGAGGGAGCGCCATTTGGCTTTTGGAGCGCAGAGTTTGCTTGGTAACTGTTCTGTTTGGGGTTTTGCTGGTATTTCAGTTTATAATGTGGGGCTACATGTAGGCTGGGCAGAGTACATCAGGACATAATAAGAGGGTATAATAATTTGGTAAATAAATAATAATCCGCAGATATGTGGCCAATGTCGCACTGATAAATGGCGCCCGATCTTATCAGCTTTTGGACACTGCACAATTTCTGTCGCTATATTCTGAGAGACAGAACTTTTTTTATTTTTTCTTCACCGGAGCCGTGCGAGGACTTATTTGTTGCGGGACAATCTGTAGTTTTCATTGGTACCATTTTAGGGTACATGTGATTTTTTTATCACTTTTTATTAGATTTTTTTGGCAAGCAAAGTGACAAAAAAAAAATTCTGACAATGTTTTTTGTCTTTTTTTTTTTACACTTTTCACCGTGCGCTATAAATGACATTTTTGTTTATTCTGCGGGTCGATACGATTACGGCGATACCAGATGTATATAGTTTTTTTTATGTTTTGTGGCATTTGCGCAATAAAATCACTTTTTGATTAAATTATTTCTTTTTTGTGTCACCATATTCTGAGAGCCATAACTTTTTTATTTTTCAGTCAAAAAAGCTGTGTAAGGGCTTGTTTTTTGCGGGACGGGCTGCAGTTTTTATTGGTACTATTTTAGGGGACATGCGGCTTTTTGATCACTTTTTATTCTATATTTTTGGAGGGTTGATGACCAAAAAAATTGTGATTCTGACATAGTTTTTAAATTATTTTTTTTGCGCTGTTCACCGTGCGGAAAAAATAATATTATAGTTTTATAGTTTGGGTCGTTGTGAACGCGGTCATACCAAATATATGTACTTTTTTCAACATTTTCATTTTTTCCCTATAATAAAAGACTTATTATAGGAAAAAAAGCATTTTTTGTTTTTGTAACTTTTATAACTTGTTTTTACACTTTTATGAAACATTTTTATTACTTTATTTTTTACTTGTTTTACTTGAAGACCTGCGGCACTGATCGCTGCTATAATACATTACACTACCTAGGTAGTGTAACGTATTATAAACTGTCAGTGTGACGATGAGAGTCACACTGACAGGAAGCTTATGAGGACCGGCCTCCGGCTGGTTCTCATAGGCTGTCGGCTCTGCCGTGGGGACCGGAAGTCTAGACGCACAGTCTTCCTTTACGACGACACGACTCTTCGTCATGTGACCGGCCCCAATGTACTCCATGCACTCGCTGTAGACAGCCAGGGGCCACATGCAAGAACAGTATATGGGCCCCTTGCTCTGCAATATCTCATCATCGATCACCAGACTTATATCGCTCTACCAATCCATCAGTAATTGTTAGCCATAAAAGGAATTACCTCAGGCCCTTACATGCGATCTAATACACAGAAGTAAGCGGCTTTAACCCCAGCCTGTTTTGGCCTTAAAAACCAAACCGATATTTTCAAATCTGACATGTGTCCCTTTATGTGGTAATAACTTGGGAATGCTTTTACCTATCCCAGCGATTCTGAGATTGTTTTCTTGGGACATGTTGTACTTTATATTAGTGGAAAAGTTTGGTCGATAAATTCAATATTTATTTGTGAAAAACAAGAAATTTTACAAAATTATGATTTTTCTATAAAATGTAAATGTATTTGCTTGTAAGATAATTAGTAATACCACACAAAATAGTTACTAGTTCACATCCCCCATATGTCTACTTTATGTGTGCCTCGTTTTTCTCGGATGTTACAAGGCTTAGAACTTTAGCAGCAATTTCTCACATTTTCAAGAAAATTTCAAAAGGCTATTTTTTCAGGGACCAGTTCAGTCTGAAGTGGCTATGAGGGGTCCATATATTAGAAACCCCCATAAAACACCTCATTTTCAAAACTGCACCCCTAAAAGTATTCAAAACAGCATTCACAACGTGTTTTAACCCTTTAGGCGTTTCACAGGAATAACAGGTGAAATTTACAATTTATTGTTTTTTTGGTCAAAATTAATTTGTAAAGCATTTGGCCCTAGTGTGCTAATGGCAGAGGTCTCAGGAGCAAAGGAGCACCCAGTGCATTTTGGGGCCTCCTTTTTTTTAAGAATATATTTTAGGCACCATGTCAGGTTTGCAGAGCTTTTGTGGTGCCAAAACAGTGGAAACCACCCCAAAAGTTACACCAATCTGGAAACTACACCCCTCAAGGAATTTTTCTAGAGGTTTTTTAGCTAAATTTATTTGAATTAGTCTGTGAAAATGAAAATCTACTTTTTTTCTAAGAAAAACGTTGAATTTTCTAATTTTTGGAAAGAATAAAGGAGAAAGAGCACCACAACATTTGTAAAGCAATTTCTCCTGATTACGGAAATATCCCATATGTGGTAATAAACTGCTGTTTGGACCCACAGCAGGGCTCAGAAGGGAAGGAGCGCCATTTGGATTTTTGGAGCACAGATTTTGTTGGGATGCTTTTAGGCCGCCATATTGCATTTGCAGAGCCCCTGAAGTATCAATACAGTGGAAACCCCAAAAAATGATGCCATTTTGGAATCTATACCCATAAAAGAAAGGAATTAATCTAGTGGCCTAGAAAACTTGTCCCCACAGTTGTTTGGTCCATGAAAAATGAAAAATCGAAATTTCTCCATTTTTGTTCCTAAGGTGTAATAGGAGAAATAGCACAGCAAAAGTTTGTACACAATTTCAACCGAGTACGGCAACACCCCATATGTGGATGTAAACTGGTGTTTAGGCACACGGTTCGGCTCAGGAAATAAGGAGCACTATGCAATATTTCAGGCCCACTATGGTGGTATTTATCATGTTGTGCCGTGATTACAGACGATTTGAGGTGTCAAAATATTATAAACCCCACAGAAGTAACCCAATTTTTGAAGCTACACCCCTCAAGAAATTTACCTAGGGGTATAGTGAGAATTGTGACTATGTGACGGACACATCTCATGGTATTCATCTAGGGGTATAGTAAGAATTATTAGTTGTGAAGTTGGCAGCCTGAAAATCCCGCACTGGAGGGAGGTGGAATGGCAGGTCCCACTGCTAACCCACCCACCATTCCATAAAATGCAGCCCAGAAAATACATTTATTAAAAAACATATGAAAATATTTTTTTTTGCTAAAGTTACACATCTACTCTGCATTTTATCCTCTCACCCAGCTTTATAACCCGGGTGAGAGGGTCACTCCCTCCATTACTATTACAGCTGCCTACAGGGCATAGTGTATTGGCTATAGGGAAAATATTTAGTTTATTTTGGGTTTTTACTAATATTACAATTAGCTATGACAGGTCTGATGACAGGCAATGACAGGTCTGATGACAGGTGATGATAGGCGATGACACATCTGATGACAGGCGATTACAGGTCTGATGACAGGCGATGACAGGTCTGATGACAGGCGATGACAGGTCTGATGAGCGTTGGTTTTTTTACATTTCAACTGAACCATAGGAGCGGAGCGTCCACCATTGACCCTGCTGTATTTGAAAGTGTGGAAACCCTACCTACCTACCAAATTCTAAATGAGAAGTGTCGTTGCTACCTAACCAGGACCTCAGGCAGTGGGCAATCTAGGGGTATACAGCTGGGTACAGGTGATAAGAGGACTGAGGACAGGACTGAAGACAGGACTAAGGACTGGTTTGGTGACACTGATCACCAGATGATGGTGGTTGTAGTGTTTTATCAGCTGGTGAGGGGACTGATTGCCGGCTTTATGTTCATTTTCATTCCTATCTACACAGCATCTGGCTCTGTCAGTTTCCAGGACACAGTTGAGCCCTCACAGAGCAGGAGATGCTGGTAAAATAATACGTCTGCGTTGTGATTGGCCAGTCAATACAGACTGCCAAATCACAGCACTTGCCGGCACTGGACCATGATCAGGGGACTGTAGAGTGCGTACACTCCTACCGGGGGGAAGTGGCTTCACCTACTCACCTTCCCCATTAATGGCCATACCTTTTCCCAAACCCCCTGTCCCTCTAATAAGACTCAGACACTTGGGTTGGATAAATTTGGCCACAGCAGCCATTTTATTTACAAACAAACATCAAGAACAACAATTTACAAATAATAGTAACAATGGAAGGGGAGTCCTTGGAGCTACAAAAGTCTGTCACGAAACAGCCCAACTGCATAGTATTTTACTCCCAGCCGTCACCCTACTGGCTCAGGGGCACCGTTATACCTGCAGTTGGCTGACCTCAACCGCAACCACTCCCCGGGACTCCACCCAGCGGGATCCCAAATTGACCACTCCTCGGGACACCACCCAGCAGGAGCCCAAATTGACCAGACTACCAACCATAATAAATTGGGGAGGGACCATACCCCCTATGAATCCCCCCCCCCACAGTAATTTACCACCAACTCCAAGGACCCCCAATCCGCCATACAACTGCTGCGACATTGCAAAACTGTTCCACAGCATCCTCTGGTACCTGCGGAAAAACAAAAACAACGAGCAACAAAGCGAAATACCAAAATAACCAACACAGACGAACACAACATTTTGGGAGGGAGGGTGGGACAAGCTTCCCTGTGCTGTTAACTAAAGATGGCGGCATCCTTCCTCTCTCCTACCCTTAAGTAACCTGACCTCGCCCCACTCACATACGCCCCCTCCTAACCACACCCCTAACTCCTTAACTCCTTCCCTTCCTACATCCCTGATCATGGTGGCCTCCCACTATGGCATTCTGCCGGGTCCAGCCTGTACTTGATCAGGGGACTGTAGAGTGCGTACACTCCTACCGGGGGGAAGTGGCTTCATCTACTCACCTTCCCCATTAATGGCCATACCTTTTCCCAAACCCCCTGTCCCTCTAATAAGACTCAGACACTTGGGTTGGATAAATTTGGCCACAGCAGCCATTTTATTTACAAACAAACATCAAGAACAACAATTTACAAATAATAATAACAATGGAAGGGGAGTCCTTGGAGCTACAAAAGTCTGTCACGAAACAGCCCACCTGCATAGTATTTTACTCCCAGCCATCACCCTACTAGCTCAGGGGCACCGGTATACCTGCAGTTGGCTGACCTCAACCGCAACCACTCCCCGGGACTCCACCCAGCGGGAGCCCAAATTGACCACTCCTCGGGACACCACCCAGCAGGAGCCCAAATTGACCAGACTACCAACCATAATAAATTGGGGAGGGACCATACCCCCTATGAATCCCCCCCCCCCACAGTAATTTACCACCAACTCCAAGGACCCCCAATCCGCCACACGAACATACTTAGACACCTTTAAGTATGCAAGCCCCCACCCAACAAGAGGGCCCTTTCGATACCTTCCTGCAGGCGCAGAGTCCACAGGTCAATCCCCACGGCCGTCAGGTGCACACCATCACCTAGCTAATAATTACCCTGGCCATCCTCGAAGTCATAATGACGCACGAAGACCCCCCCGTTTCTCACCACGAAACCCGAAACTGCCCGATTAACCTTTACCCTGGCTTTATTTAACCACGGCACCGATCATGCATGCCGCCAAACCTTCCGCATAACAATCTCTGACCACACCACCTTAATACGCGGGAAAACGGACCATAACCTGAGTAGATCGTATTTTATATCCCTGATCAACTCACGAAAAGGACGACTACCCAAATCGTTACCCCCGACATGTAACACCAAGACATCCGGGGCCCTGTCCATCAGTGCAAACCGATGCACGTCCGGCAACACCTGACTCCACAGCATCCCCCTACTCCCAAGCCACCGCACGACTACATCCTCCCGCCGAAAACCCAACTGCCGCCCGTCCGGACGAACATCCGCCCGCTCCGCCCCCCAATGAACGTAGGAATGCCCGACGATCCACACCAATCGGCCCGCGGGTCCTGAAAAATAAAACCACTGATTAACAAAACGAGTAAGGATGCAAGCGAAACATGGAGGAGGAGAGAAAAAGCGACGAGGGGAGCAGGAGGGAGTGTAGAGAAGGAGGGATTACGACTGGACTATCATATAAACCAGGGGTCTCAAGCACGCGGCCCGCGGGCTGCATGCGGCCCCTGGGGCTGTCATCTGCGGCCCGCGGGACACAGAGCCGCTAGTATCGGCTCTGCTCCGAGACTCTGGAATTCCCTGACATCGCTGTTCACATATGAACAGCGATGTCTGGGGCTTCCCAGAGCCGGAGTCCCGAGCAGAGCGCTGGTGTCGGCTCTGCTCCGGGACTCTGTGGAATTCCCTGACATCGCTGTCCACATATGAACAGCGATGTCTGGGGCTTCCCCAGAGCCAGAGTCCCGAGAAGAGCGCTGGTGTCGGCTCTGCTCCGGGACTCTGTGGAATTCCCTGACATCGCTGCCCATATATGGACAGTGTGTCAGGGTCTTGCCCAGAGCGGAGGAGAGCGCTGGTGTCGACTCTGCTCCTGGACTCTGTGGAATTCCCTGACATCGCTGTCCACATATGAACAGCGATGTCTGGGGCTTCCCCAGAGCCTGAGTCCCGAGCAGAGCGCTGGTGTCGGCTCTGCTCCTGGACTCTGTGGAATTCCCTGACATCGCTGTCCACATATGAACAGCGATGTCTGGCGCTTCCCCAGAGCCGGAGTCCCGAGCAGAGCGCTGGTGTCGGCTCTGCTCCGGGACTCTGTGGAATTCCCTGACATCGCTGTCCACATATGAACAGCGATGTCTGGGGCTTCCCCAGAGCCGGAGTCCCGAGAAGAGCGCTGGTGTCGGCTCTGCTCCGGGACTATGTGGAATTCCCTGACATCGCTGCCCATATATGGACAGTGTGTCAGGGTCTTGCCCAGAGCGGAGCAGAGCGCTGGTGTCGGCTCTGCTCCTGGACTCTGTGGAATTCCCTGACATCGCTGTCCACATATGAACAGCGATGTCTGGGGCTTCCCCAGAGCCGGAGTCCCGAGCAGAGCGCTGGTGTCGGCTCTGCTCCGGGACTCTGTGGAATTCCCTGACATCGCTTCCCATATATGGACAGTGTGTCAGGGTCTTGCCCAGAGCGGAGCAGAGCGCTGGTGTCGGCTCTGCTCCTGGACTCTGTGGAATTCCCTGACATCGCTGTCCACATATGAACACCGATGTCTGGGGCTTCCCCAGAGCCGGAGTCCCGAGCAGAGCGCTGGTGTCAGCTCTGCTCCGGGACTCTGTGGAATTCCCTGACATCGCTGTCCACATATGAACAGCGATGTCTGGGGCTTCCCCAGAGCCGGAGTCCCGAGCAGAGCGCTGGTGTCGGCTCTGCTCCGGGACTCTGTGGAATTCCCTGACATCGCTGTCCACATATGAACAGCGATGTCTGGGGCTTCCCCAGAGCCGGAGTCCCGAGCAGAGCGCTGGTGTCAGCTCTGCTCCGGGACTCTGTGGAATTCCCTGACATCGCTGTCCACATATGAACAGCAATGTCTGGGGCTTCCCCAGAGCCGGAGTCCCGAGCAGAGCGCTGGTGTCGGCTCTGCTCCGGGACTCTGTGGAATTCCCTGACATCGCTGCCCATATATGGACAGTGTGTCAGGGTCTTCCCCAGAGCGGAGTCCCGAGCAGAGCGCTATTATCGGCTTTGCCCTGGGACTCTGGGGAAGCCTCTGACATCGCTGTCCATACATCGACAATGATGTCAGGGGCTTCCCCAGAGCAGGAGTCCCAGTGATGTCAGGAGCACAGCTGGAGTCCCAGGAAGAGCCTACTAGCGCTTTGCCTGGGACTCCAGCTCTGGGCAAGCCCCTGACATCACTGGGGCAGCCTCTACAGAGGGCCCTGGGGCAGCCTCTACAGAGGGCACTGGGGCAGCCTCTACAGAGGGCACTCAGGCAGCCTCTACAGAGGGCACTGGGGCAGCCTCTACAGAGGGCTCTGGGGCAGCCTCTACAGAGGGCACTGGGGCAGCCTCTACAGAGGGCACTGTGGCAGCCTCTACAGAGGGCACTGTGGCAGCCTCTACAGAGGGCACTGGGGCAGCCTCTACAGAGGGCACTGTGGCAGCCTCTACAGAGGGCACTGTGGCAGCCTCTACAGAGGGCACTGTGGCAGCCTCTACATAGGGCACCCTCTACAGAGGACACTGTGGCAGCCTCTACAGAGGGCACTGTGGCAGCCTCTACAGAGGGCACTGTGGCGTTATCTACAAGTGGGTGTGTGACAGTATCTGAAGAGGACACTGGCATTATCTAGGGGTGTGTTGCATTATCTACAGAGGGCACTGTGGCCTTATCTACAGAGGGCACTGTGGCCTTATCTACAGAGGGCACTGTGGCCTTATCTACAGAGGGCACTGTGGCCTTATCTACAGAGGGTACTGTGGCCTTATCTACAGAGGGCACTGTGGCCTTACCTACAGAGGGCACTGTGGCTTTATCTACAGAGGGCACTGTGGCCTTATCTACAGAGGGCACTGTGGACTTATCTAGGGGTGTGTTGCATTATCCACAGAGGGTACTGCGGCAGCATCCACAGAGGGCACTGCGGCAGCATCCACAGAGGGCACTGCGGCACTATCTAAAAAGGGGCTGCCCAATCTTGACATGTGTGCTAACTGAGCCGCCGGACTGCATTTAGCGACACTTAAACTGGAAAGCTGGATTGTTGAAATAAGCACGTGGAGAAATATCTCAAATTTTAAACCTAGCGCTATTATTATAGTAATCTAGTATTATAGTAATGTAGTATTATTATTCTAGTAATATAGTGTTATAGTAGTTCAAATAACTAATTGATTAACAATAATTTAGTATTGTATCAAATTTGAAAGTAATGCGGCCCGTCAACTTCCCATTTTTTCTATATGCGGCCCACTTACCCGGCCGAGTTTGAGACCCCTGATATAAACTGAGGGCGCACATACAGCTGGAAACGGCGGGAATCCCATCGACCTATCCGCTTTACCACTTCCTCACCCAATCCCCATGCCACCGCCTCTGTCGCTGCCCCAATCCGAAAAGAATGGGGGGAAAACTGCTAATTTTTCGACTCCACATCTTCCCAGAAGTAACCATAGCAACCAATTCAAAAGATGAGAGTTGGTAGGTAGATTGGAGGGTCTGATAAGTGACAACCATAGCCCACCATGCAGTAACAGCCAGATCCTCTAGAGGTAACAGCTACTGCCACCATTATAGTGACAGCTACTGACCCCAATAATAGTGACAGCTACTGACCCCAATAATAGTGACAGCTACTGACCCCAATAATAGTGACAGCTACTGACCCCAATAATAGTGACAGCTACTGACCCCAATAATAGTGACAGCTACTGACCCCAATAATAGTGACAGCTACTGACCCCAATAATAGTGACAGCTACTGACCCCAATAACAGTGACAGCTACTGACCCCAATAATAGTGACAGCTACTGACCCCAATAATAGTGACAGCTACTGACCCCAATAATAGTGACAGCTACTGACCCCAATAATAGTGACAGCTACTGACCCCAATAATAGTGAAAGCTACTGACCCCAATAATAGTGACAGCTACTGACCCCAATAATAGTGACAGCTATTGACCCTAATAATAGTGACAGCTACTGACCCCAATAATAGTGACAGCTACTGACCCCAATAATAGTGACAGCTACTGACCCGAATAATAGTGACAGCTACTGACCCCAATAATAGTAACAGCTACTGATCCCAATAATAGTGACAGCTACTGACCCCAATAATAGTGACAGCTACTGACCCCAATTTTAGTGACAGCTACTGACCCCAATAATACTGACAGCTACTGACCACAATAACAGTGACAGCTACTGACCCCAATAATAGTGACAACTACTGACCCCAATAATAGTGACAGCTACTGACCCCAATAACAGTGACAGCTACTGACCCCAATAATAGTGACAGCTACTGACCCCAATAATACTGACAGCTACTGACCCCAATAACAGTGACAGCTACTGACCCCAATAATAGTGACAGCTACTGACCCCAATAATAGTGACAGCTACTGACCCCAATAATAGTGACAGCTACTGACCCCAATAATAATGACAGCTACTGACCCCAATAATAGTCACAGCTACTGACCCCAATAATACTGACAGCTACTGACCCCAATAACAGTGACAGCTACTGACCCCAATAATAGTGACAGCTACTGACCCCAATAATAGTGACAGCTACTGACCCCAATAATAGTGACAGCTACTGACCCCAATAATAGTGACAGCTACTGACCCCAATAATAGTCACAGCTACTGACCCCAATAATAGTGACAGCTACTGACCCCAATAATAGTGACAGCTACTGACCCCAATAATAGTGACAGCTACTGACCCCAATAATAGTGACAGCTACTGACCCCAATAATAGTGACAGCTACTGACTCCAATAATAGTGACAGCTACTGACCCCAATAACAGTGACTGCTACTGACCCCAATAACAGTGACAGCTACTGACCCCAATAATAGTGACAGCTACTGACCCCAATAATAGTGACAGCTACTGACCCCAATAATAGTGACAGCTACTGACCCCAATAATACTGACAGCTACTGACCCCAATAATACTGACAGCTACTGCCCCCAATAATAGTGACAGCTACTGACCCCAATAACAGTGACAGCTACTGACCCCAATAATAGTGACAGCTACTGACCCCAATAATAGTGACAGCTACTGACCCCAATAATAGTGACATCTTATTTATGGTGAATGATGAAGGGCTTAAAAAACTTCAAAAAACAATAAAAATAAAGATAAATTATTGGAGCACTCCACTTTTTTTTTTTTTATTGCACCCTCCTTTTGTACATTGGTGTTTCAGTGGGGTGCTGTGAGCAAAATACTTACCGATCCCCGCATCTTGTATTTTTCGGGTCCAACGCCGCTCACGTGACCTTCCCCCAGACTTGTCTGAAGTTACTGTGCTTTTGAATAAACCGGAACTCAGGCTCTCAATGCATTCCTATGGGAGCCAGAACGAGGCCAGAACAAGGCCAGAACGGGGCCAGAACGAGGCCACAACGAGGCTCCATAGGAATGCATTGACTTCCAGGAATTCTGAACAGCAGTGATTCTAGACCAGGTCAGAATGGACCCGGAAAACGACAGGATTCGGGGATCGGTAAGTATTTCTACACACAGCACTCCAGTGAAACACCAATGTACAAATGGAGGGTGCAATAAAAAGAATAAAGTGGAGTGCTCCTTTAAATGCTAATTTAAATGTACTGCAAAATGGTCACAATGAAGGAAGACAAAAGCGGAAAAAATTATTTGCAGCTTAATCGACAAAATTGGTTGCAACATCAAGGGGTTAATAATTATATTACATGCAGATCACTGTATAGAGCTTTTCAGTTCCCCAGGGGCATACGGTTGGGAGCTTTGACTGGCGGGTCACTTTAAGAATAAATAAATGGGGGGTGGCATCACATCATCATGATCTACAGGGATTGGCCGGTGATCACATGGTAGGGGGGCTATAGAGCTCCCTATAAGATAGTAATGCCCTTCGTCCTCTTTGGACCCTGCAGCTTGGCGTCTTTCCCTCCCCCACTCCCTCTCTTGATTTGACTCCTTAATGACACGACCAATTTTTTTTTTTTTATTTTAGTTTATTACTATTTGTGGGGTGAAATTAGCAAAAAAAAAAAAAAATGCAAATGCGCCATTTTCTGGGGGATTTTGTTTTTACGGCGTCTATTGTGCGGTAATAACTACATGTTCACTTTATTCTACGGATTAATACGATTACGGCGATATCGACTTTATATTTTTTTCATGTTTTACCACTTTGTAAAACTATTTGTTAAAAAAATTTGTTTTGTGTCACCAAAATCTGAGAGCCATAACTTTTTTATGTTTCCGTTGATTGAGCGATGTGAGGGCTTATTTTTTGCGAGGCGAGCTTTTGTTGTTACCATTTTGGGGTGCGACTTTTTGACTAGGTTTTATTCTATTTTTTGGGGAAACTAACGTGACCAAAAAACAGCAATTTGGGTGTTTAAACATTTTTATTGTTTTTTTTACGGTGTTCAGCGAGTGGGTTAGATAACATCAGATTGTAATAGTTCGGACTTTTGCAAACGCGGCGATATCAGTTATGCTAACTTATATGTTGTTTAACATTACTCTACAGAAAAAATGGGAAGAGGGAATTTTTTAGAAATGTAAATATTATTTTTGGGATATTTGTAAAAAACTTTATTTTACTTTTTAAAATTCAGTTTAGAAGTCCCCCGAGTGGACTTGAACCAGCGATTATTGGATTGCTCACACGATCCACTGCAATACTAAAGTATTACAGTATATCATGATTTTTACAGCCACCTATGAAGCCCTGCCGGAGAACAAAGATGGCAGACCCTTCATTAGGCCCCCGGGCTGCCATGATAACCATCGGCATCCCGCTATAGCATCGTGGGGGCACAAGGGCACGTCAGTGGGGGTCGCCCCTCTCATACTAATGCTTTAGATGCTGCGGTCGTGATTGACTGTGGCATCTAAGGGGTTAAACGGGAAGACTCAAAGTGATTTTTGATTCTGTCCGTTGCAGTGAGGTGTTGGCCATATTACACAGCGAATACCCGCTAAGTATGGAGCGAGCTCAGCCCGTGATCCCGCTCCATACTTTCCCTTAACGACTGCCATGTACATGTATGTGGCATCTTGTTAAGGAGTTAGGGTATGTTCACACGCAGTGGTTTCAGACGTAATTCGGGAGTTTTAAGCCTCGAATTCCGCCTGAAAAATCGCCCCTAATACGCCTACAAACATCTGCCCATTGCTTTCAATGGGAATTACGATGTTCTGTTCCCACGAGCCGTTATTTTACGCGTCGCTGTTAAAATACGGCGCGTAAAATGACGGCTCGTCAAAAGAAGTGCAGGTCATTTCATGGGACGTTTGTGAAGGCGTTTTTCATTGACTCCATTGAAAAACAGCTCCAAAAATGTCCGTAAAGAACGCCGCGAAAAACGCGAGTTGTTAAAAAAAGTCTGAAAATCAGGAGTTATTTTCGCCTGAAAACAGCTCCGTATTTTCAGACGTTTTTGAGTTTGCGTGTGAACATAGCCTTAAATGTCATTTTGTTGATAATTGTTTCAGAGTTTTTATGTTCATCCTGTTTTGATCATTTTGTTCTGTTCCAGATGTCACAGCGGCGGTTCTAGGAGGATCTTGTCTCTACCGTTCGTGAAATCACCCGGAAACAACTGGAGAATGCCCATCGCGCCTGCAATGTTCTGGCACCCAGGGTGACCTGTTTATCTTGCAATGTGTTTATCCAACCAGCGGACAACGTCCTCAAATTTATTGTTAATAATAAAAGCTGTGGCCGACCCCACTTTACCCCACATCTTGGTCTGGGTCTCAGTTATTTCATATAAATGTTAGAGGTTGTGTTATATGGGCGTGATGACATCATTGGTCCTGTCAGTCTTGTTTTACCAAATTTAATCCCCTGTGAAACAATGCCATCACCCAAAACAACATGGAAAAATCAATGGAGAGGGGTAAATACTTTTTATTAGCACAGTATAACAGATGACCTTACATTGACCTCTGTGAAAAAAGACGCTAAAATGTCACTACATCAATGACTTGTGTTCTGGGGTCTGCGAAGCCCATAGCAGATATAATTCATAGCAGATACTAAACCATGGCAGCTCCAGAGCAGAACTGACCTTACTGTGACATCATGATGACATCACGGAGCTATGATGTCACAGAGAGCTGAGAAGTTGGGAATTCCCCTTGACAGCAGCAGAACTGACCTTACTGTGACATCATGATGACATCACGGAGCTATGATGTCACAGAGAGATAATGAGAGGTTATAAATATTCACGTGACAGCTGCGCGGTCTTACTTTCTGTGAATTGACACAGAGCGCGATTTTCTAATTGATTGGCGACTTTTCATTATTATGGAAATCAATGGACTGGGATTCTTCACCATCTTCTTGGCCTTTTGGTGTGTGGCCTGGCTCTCTGGTAGCTACACCCTGACTGTTATCAACAGCCATGCCCCCCCACTGATGTACATCAGGTAAGATGGAGAATTACACGACTTTTATAGTTTGGGAATGTGTAAGGTAATTACTTAAATAAGGAGGAAATTATCTAATTAACAAAATGGCTTCCATTACCCAGAGGAGCCGCAAGAGGACAGAGAAACGCATCTCCTCAGTCCTATAGATTATTATCTGACTTATGATTATTAAGATGAAACATTTCTGACAATTTTTCTATATTATTTAACATTGAGCGTTTTTCTTTTTCTTTTACAGTGAAACGGGAAATTTCTTTCCCGAAAATATCCTGTTTAGAATAGGATTCATAGGAATGGCCATTGCCTGTAAGTAAATATCACGGAAGTGATTATAATATGCTCTTACTTCTGGGGGATGGCGGGTTATTATAAAAAGTCTTATATCTGATTATATTACTCTGGGGTCAAACCTACATTTATTTTTTACAAAAATGTGATTACTACGTCAGTGAGAGATGCAGGCTGGTTGCTAGGGACTCATTGCTGGACAAGACTGTGGTTGTTAGGTAGTGTATCCCTAGCAACCAGACTGTCAGACGTGACTCAGACTTGGCATCAGTCGCACCCTGGCCCCATCTCAGTCTACAGTAGTAATCAGAATTTTCTAAAACGTAAAAATAAAGTTTTGTTAATTTCAACTGATAATAATTGTCCGGATTAGACGATGCAGATAAATGTTCCCGTCCATTATTGAAGGTTTCTTGTTGGGTTTAGCATTTGGTCCGCGTTTCATAGATGTTATTAGGTGGTTTTACACGTGGTACAGGATTAATTCGGCTCATTTGCTCTTTTTCAGCTCTGGGCCTGACGTTTCTACACTATAAGTACATCATGCTCCATGCTGAAGCCTTTGGGGATCGTCAGGCCTTGGTTCAAAAGATCCTCCTGGCAATTGGATGGTCATCATGCGTCGGGACAGCCATGATGGCTACATTCTCGGTAAGTTAATAAATGTTTTACGTTGATAGGGTTGTCCCATCTTCACTAAATAGGGACCCGCTGGCAATTAGCTAATTACTGTAGGTCCGGCAGCTGAACCCCTGGTGATCATGATCAGCGGTTATCACCGAGTGGCCACACACTAAAGTGGTATTACATGGCTTATTAGAATGAATGGACGGCCATGTAATAGATGTGTGTCCTCAATCCCCCAAGAGCAGAAGCCATTTTTTGTTAGTGGCTTTCTGCTCTGTCTAATAGGGAAGCAGGAGACCCCCCTCTATATCCATTATGTCTCTGGGGTTATTATATCAGAACACGTTATTTAGGATTTATTGGGAAGTTCTGAGGGTAAATTAGTGATTAGTTCCATAAGATTTGCTCTAACCTCTGTCTGCTTGTTTTCTAGACCTACTATTATCCAATAACTCACCGGATTAATGCTTGCATTGCATTCGGGTTTGGCAGCCTTTACAACCTTTGGCAGTCCATACTCCTCTACAAATTGTCCGAAAGCCGAAATTCATCAGCCATTTCAGACTGGCGTCCTGCATAATGGCCGTGACCTTAGTGGTTTCATGTATCCTTTCTTAAATAATATTTGAATGGAATCCAACCGTCCTTGTCTTTAGGTTCACATGTAGAAAACTTCAGATCCTGAGGTGATCATTTCCCTTCATTTTCTGATCTCTGCCGTCAGATGGCGATATGCTGGTGTAACACAGCGTCATCTGGTAACATTGTTCAGCTTCTTGCAGGAAGATGCTGAATAGAAAGCAGCGGTACTGTCATTGCTATATATGTATTATATTAACATTTATCTTACATAAAAGTGTAGTAAATCCTATAAGACACTTACTAAACATAAGAAACTTTATTTTCCTATATAATAAATTACCAGTCATTGGAAATAAGGTATCCGTATACACCCACCTGTGCGCTGGAGATCAGTGTGTAAAGGTATGTACAGTATATCTCATACATAATATCAAGTTATTGACATGCTGAGCTGCTGGTACAAACCAGTCGATGTAAAATTCCTTTAATCCGGTATTAATGAGATTATTCTGGATTATTGTATAGATTTTATTTGTACCCCTAGAAGCCGTTCTATAGGAAAACAATTGGACCTATAATCTTTGTGCTCGTTCTCAGCACCATGGTGATCGTGACGTCCGCAATGTAATGGATATGGTGTCATATGACAATGGGTCAGGTCCATTTTGGCATCGCCGTCAGTCACATGACTCCATGTAATAAACATTAATGCGGCAAAACCTCGGCTGGGGCGGAAAGTTCTTGTTTTGCGCAATTTTTTCTATATTAATTTTGATATTTTTTTAACAGATCAGTGAAATGACATCAAAGATCATAGAGTGGTCGATGTTGGTCCTCATTCTGGTGAATGTATTGAGCTACTATCAGAATATGCAGGTCAGTAGACGTCACCTCATTATCTCCTCGTATACCAGACCTCGTAATAACATTATTATTCATCTCTACAATCATGGGGTTTATAATGTGGATATTTGTTTCTTTTCTTAGAGTTTATCTATAACAATTACCTGGAAAAGCTTCACCATCTCCAAGAGCGAGAAGAACCATTTATAAACAATGGACACTACAGATGAGGTGGAATGGCACGTCACAGCCGAGCAGGAACTTCTCTGGGAACATCCTAAACTGCTTAACTCCAGAGATGGCGACCACTCCACCAGCTCCAACCTTTCTCCCAAATATCATCTTACATCAGGGGGAAAGAGCTACAAGAACCGTTTATAACCAGCGGACTCTACAGCGAGGTGGAATAACAAGTCACAGCCGAGCAGGAACATGTCAAACTGCAAAGGCTCTAGAAATGCCACGAAATCTACCAGCTCCAAGCTTTCTCCAAAAAACAACTTACATCAGGGAGAAAGATCTACAAGATCCGTTTATAACCAGCGGACTCTACAGCGAGGTGGAATGGCACGTCACAGCCGAGCAGGAACATCTCAAACTGCAGAAGCTCCGGTTATACAACCAAGTGCCGAGACATCCACCACCTCCAACCTTTCTCCCAAATATCATCTTACCACAAGGAGAGAGAAGCAGCGGACTGTTTACTATTCTCATGGTCCTTGTTTGTTGGCTTATAAAACGGTTTAGTAAAGTCATTTTCTACCACCTGAAACCTGGTTTTGTCTTCATTACTGTCAATAATAATAATAATCCTGAGTCTTCCATAGATCTGTCCTCATGAACCTGGAGGAATAAGAACGTCTCAATGTTTTTGTAGCAAAATTCAGATTTATGAAAAATATAAATATATTTTTTACACTATAAGACGTACATTTTATCAATAAAAAAATCTTGCTACAAAATGTGTACACGTGATAGTCCGGACTCAGGGGAGCCTGGCGGCCCCTTATTAAACCTAATGAGAGGCCCCCCCTTTAGAGCGAATAGCGTGGGGGACACATGGGATCACTTCGCATCCCCTTTTACCCTTTTTTCTTCTTTCTTTTCCCTTATTCTGTTCCCTTGTTTTTCCTATATTCTGCTTTTCCCCCTATTTTGTCTTTTGGTGTCTTCTCACACCCCTTCTTTGGGGTGTGGCTTTACGGTATTTACCTTGTTCTAGAAGTTTCCTCAGGTTTGACCTTGTGACCAGGCAGATGTTGGCAACAGTCCAGGGATTGGTTTGAGGAGCTGAGCGGCGGGAAATCCTGGAGGATAAAAGGATGTCTGGTCCGATCAGCAGATTGTCTGAAGAAGCTGTTTGAAGCAGCCCCGCCCCGCCTTGTTCAAGGACAGAATTCCCGCCCACCCTCCCTTGTTCAAGGACAGAATTCCCGCTCACCCTCCCTTGTTCAAGGACAGAATTCCCGCCCACCCTCCGTTGTTCAAGGACAGAATTCCCGCCCACCCTCCCTTGTTCAAGGACAGAATTCCCGCCCACCCTCCCTTGTTCAAGGACAGAATCCCCGTCACGGAGTTTGTTAGTGGGTTGTCTCGCAGCTAATGCTGTGTGGACAAGTGCTTGTTTATTGGACGTTTCATTATTGGACATTATTTATTTAATTATTTATTTATTAATTCATTCAAGTTGATTATAAAGATTTATTAATATTTTTATGTTACCCATAATAAACACCACAGCCTTTTACTTCCAACTATATTGTACGCTTGACTTTTATTTAAGGTTTTTGAGGGGTTGCGAATGTTATTCCATGATCTGTATGATCGATGGTGGGTGGGGAGGGAATTCGATCACGATGTGAATATTGCATTCAGCTTCCCGTCAGCGGCCAGACACACCACTAGAGCCTGTAGAGGATGGTAAACTATTAGACCACCAAGGAGACAGCAATTTACCTTTTCTGTAAAGGATCTGCCAGGCACAACTTCTGTGTATACGCCCATAGGTAATCAGTCTGCACCCGAGTCTATGTCTCTGAGACTGACTCCAGCTTCCACCACTCAGGATGGCAGGCTTAGGAGTGGGAGAGCCTATCGCAGCCTGGCCAGACGGAGCTATCTCCCGCCCTCTGTCTATTTATACCTGCCTTTCCTGTTCCTCCTTTGCTTGTGATTCTTCTCGTGTGGTTTCCTGGCCCAGCTACAGCTTCTGACTATTTGATCCTGCTCCATACTGACCCTGGCTTTCTGACTACTCTCCTGCTCTGCGTTTGGTACCTCGTGCACTCCTGCTTTGACTCGGCTCGTTCACCAATCTTGTTGCTCACGGTGCTGCCGTGGGCAACTGCCCCATTTCCCTTTGCTTTGTGTTCCCTTGTCTGTTTGTCTCTTGCACTTACTGAGCGTAGGGACCGCCGCCCAGTTGTACCCCGTCGCCTACGGCGGGTCGTTGCAAGTAGGCAGGGACAGAGTGGCGGGTAGATTAGGGCTCACTTCTCCGTTTCCCTACCCCCGTCATTACATAATCACAAGCCCATATACCTAGTCTACCCTGGTCCCTGACACTACTATGGACCCCCTTGAGACCCTGGCCCAGCAAATGCAGGGTCTCTCCCTACAGGTCCAGGCCCTGGCTCAGAGGGTCAACCAGCCTGACGCTACCATGGTAGTGCCCCTCACCTCACCTCTTGAACCCCACCTCAAGTTGCCTGACCGGTTCTCAGGGGACCGGAGGACTTTTCTCTCCTTTCGGGAGAGTTGTAGGCTCTACTTTCGCTTAAAGCCTCACTCCTCAGGTTCTGAGAGCCAGCGGGTGCGTATTATTATGTCCCGGCTCCAGGAAGGGCCCAAAGAGTGGGCCTTCTCCTTGGCTCCTGACGCCCCTGAACTTTCCTCCGTTGATCGTTTCTTTTCTGCTCTCGGACTCATTTATGACGAGACTGACAGGACTGCCTTTGCTGAGAGTCAGCTGGTGAACTTACGTCAGGGTAAGAGACCTGTTGAGGAGTATTGTTCTGACTTTAGGAAGTGGTGCGTAGCTTCTCGGTGGAATGACCCTGCCTTAAGGTGCCAGTTTAGGTTGGGTCTGTCGAACGCCCTGAAAGACCTGCTAGTTAGCTATCCCTCTTCTGACTTCCTTGACCAGGTTATGGCTTTAGCGGTACGACTTGACCGACGTCTCAGGGAACGACAACTTGAACGTTTTTGTGTTTTCCCCTCTGACTCCCCCATGATGCCTCCCGAGGTCCCGTTGCTTCGCTCTTCCACGGCAGACTCGGAGGTACCTATGCAACTCGGGGCCTCCGTGTCCCCCCGACAACATAGAGAGTTCCGCAGGAAGAATGGTCTCTGCTTCTACTGTGGAGATGACAAGCATCAAGTGAACAACTGTCCTAGGCGTAAGAATAAGCAGCCGGAAAACTTCCGCGCCTAAGTTATCATCGGGGAGGTCACTTGGGCGCACAGGTATTTCCCGTAAATATGAAACGTAATAAAATCTTGCTTCCCTTTCAGGTCTCTTTTGGTGGTAGGTCTGCTACCGGCAGTGCCTTCGTGGATTCAGGGTCTTCTACTAATATCATGTCTGTGGAATTTGCCAGATCTCTAGCTATGCCTTTAATTGATTTGCCTAAACCTGTCCCGGTAGTGGGTATCGACTCCACTCCTCTTGCTAATGGTTATTTTACACAGCATACCCCTGTTTTTGAACTCCTTGTTGGCTCCATGCATTTGGAGCAGTGCTCTGTACTGTTGATGCAGGGATTATCGTCCGATTTGGTTTTAGGCCTTCCCTGGTTGCAGTTGCATAATCCCACGTTTGACTGGAATACTGGGGAGCTTACCAAATGGGCTAATGAATGCTTGACGTCATGTTTTTCTGTTAATTCTATTTCTCCCCCTGAGGAGGTGAACACGCTACCTGAGTTTGTTCAGGACTTTGCTAATGTTTTCTCTAAGGAGGCCTGCGAAGTGTTACCTCCTCATAGAGAATACGATTGCGCTATCGAATTGGTACCAGGAGCTAAGCTCCCTAAGGGTAGGATATTTAATCTTTCTTGTCCCGAACGTGAAGCCATGAGAGAGTATATCCAGGGATGCCTGGCCAAGGGTTACATTCGCCCCTCTACTTCTCCGGTAGGTGCTGGCTTCTTCTACGTAGGGAAGAAGGATGGTGGTCTTAGGCCATGCATTGACTACCGTAACTTGAATAAGGTCACTGTAAGGAACCAGTATCCCCTTCCTTTGATTCCTGGTCTCTTTAATCAGGTTCAGGGGGCCCAATGGTTCTCTAAGTTTGATCTACGGTGGGCGTATAACCTTATCCGCATCAAAGAGGGGGATGAGTGGAAGACTGCGTTTAACATGCCCGAAGGTCATTTCGAATACCTCGTCATGCCCTTTGGGTTTTGTAATGCTCCTGCGGTCTTCCAGAATTTCATAAGTTAGATTTTAAGAGATTACCTGGGGGTATTTCTTGTAGTGTACCTTGATGACATACTGGTGTTTTCCAAGGACTGGTCCTCCCACATTGAGCATGTCAGGAAGGTGCTCCAGGTCCTTCGGGAAAACAAACTGTTTGCGAAAACCAAAATATGTTTGTTTGGGGTACAGGAGATACCATTTTTGGGTCAAATCCTCACTCCTCATGAATTCTGCATGGACCCCGCCAAGGTCCAAGCTGTGGCGGAATGGGTCCAACCTGCCTCCCTGAAGGCGTTACAGTGTTTCTTGGGGTTCGCTAATTATTACAGGAGATTTATTGCTAACTTCTCGGTCATCGCTAAGCCTCTTACGGACCTCACTCGCAAAGGTGCTGATCTCCTCCACTGGCCCCCTGAGGCTGTCCAGGCTTTTGAGGTCCTTAAGAAGTGCTTTATTTCGGCCACGGTGCTGGTTCAGCCCAACCAAATGGAGCCATTTATCGTGGAAGTTGACGCATCCGAGGTGGGAGTGGGGGCTGTCTTGTACCAGGTCCCTCACCCATCTCCGTCCCTGTGCCTACTTCTCCAGGAAGTTTTCGCACACTGAGAGTAACTATGATATTGGCAACCGCAAACTCTTAGCCATTAAATGGGCATTTGAAGAGTGGCGCCACTTCCTGGAGGGGGCTAGGCACCAGGTAACGTCCTTACCGACCACAAGAATCTGGTTTTCCTAGAATCTGCCCGGAGGCTAAACCCGAGACAAGCTCGATGGGCACTATTTTTTACCAGATTCAACTTTTTGGTTACCTATAGGGCTGGGTCTAAAAATATTAAGGCCGATGCACTGTCGCGTAGCTTCGTGGCCAGCCCTCCTTCGGAGGAAGATCCTGCTTGAATTTTGCCTCCTGGTATAATCATTTCTTCTATTGATTCTGATTTAGTCTCTGAAATTGCGGCTGATCAAGGTTCAGCTCCCGGGAACCTTCCTGAGGACAAGCTGTTTGTTCCCCTGCAATACCGGCTAAGGGTACTTAGGGAAAATCATGACTCCGCACTATCTGGTCATCCAGGCGTCCTGGGTACCAAACACCTCATTGCCAGAAACTATTGGTGGCCTAAAGACGTTAAGGCCTACTTCGCCGCTTGTGAGGTTTGTGCTAGGTCCAAGACTCCCAGGTCTCGACCAGCGGGCTTACTACGTTCTTTGCCCATTCCCCAGAGACCTTGGACCCATATCTCCATGGATTTTATCACCGATTTGCCTCCATCTCAAGGCAAGTCGGTGGTGTGGGTGGTAGTAGACCGCTTCAGTAAGATGTGCCAATTTGTGCCCCTCAAGAAACTACCTAATGCCAAGACGTTAGCTACCTTGTTTGTCAAACACATCCTGCGTCTCCATGGGGTCCCTGTCAATATTGTTTCGGTCAGAGGGGTACAATTTGTTTCATTGTTTTGGAGAGCCTTCTGTAAAAAGTTGGAGATTGATCTGTCCTTCTCCTCTGCCTTCCATCCTGAAACTAATGGTAAAACTGAGAGGACTAATCAATCTCTAGAACAATATTTAAGGTGTTTTATCTCTGACTGTCAATATGATTGGGTCTCATTCATTCCCCTCGCCGAATTTTCCCTTAATAACCGGGTCAGTAACTCGTCAGGGGTCTCCCCCTTTTTCTGTAATTTTGGGTTTAATCCACGGTTCTCCTCCGTCTCACCTGGTAGTTCCAACAATCCCGAGGTAGAGGTCGTTCATCGGGAACTGTGCACAGTCTGGGCCCAGGTTCAGAAGAACCTAGAGGCGTCCCAGAGCGTACAAAAAACTCAGGCTGATAGAAGACGTTCTGCGAACCCCTTGTTTATGGTCGGGGATCTGGTGTGGTTATCGTCTAGGAACTTGCGCCTTAAGGTCCCGTCCAAGAAGTTTGCTCCCCGGTTTATTGGGCCGTATAAGGTCATTGAAGTCCTCAATCCTGTCTCCTTCCGACTGGAGTTGCCCTCATCTTTTCGAATACATGACGTGTTTCATGCCTCCCTCCTTAAACGCTGCTCCCCGTCCTTGGCTCCCTCGAGGAAACCTCCTGTTCCCATTCTCACCCCTGAGGGGGTGGAATTCGAGGTGGCCAAGATTGTGGACAGCAAGATAGTCCAAGGCTCCCTCCAGTACCTGGTCCATTGGAGAGGATACGGGCCTGAGGAGAGGACTTGGGTACCCGCCCGGGATGTTCACGCTGGGGTATTGGTCAGGAGGTTCCACCTTCGTTTCCCCAAAAAACCAGGTCCACTTAGAAAGGGTCCGGTGGCCCCTCATAAAAGGGGGGGTACTGTAAAGGATCTGCCAGGCACAACTTCTGTGTATACGCCCATAGGTAATCAGTCTGCACCTGAGTCTATGTCTCTGAGACTGACTCCAGCTTCCACCACTCAGGATGGCAGGCTTAGGAGTGGGAGAGCCTATCGCAGCCTGGCCAGACGGAGCTAGCTCCCGCCCTCTGTCTATTTATACCTGCCTTTCCTGTTCCTCCTTTGCTTGTGATTCTTCTCGTGTGGTTTCCTGGCCCAGCTACAGCTTCTGACTATTTGATCCTGCTCCATACTGACCCTGGCTTGCTGACTACTCTCCTGCTCTGCGTTTGGTACCTCGTGCACTCCTGGTTTGACTCGGCTCGTTCACCACTCTTTTTGCTCAAGGTGTTGCCGTGGGCAACTGCCCCATTTCCCTTTGCTTTGTGTTCCCTTGTCTGTTTGTCTCTTGCACTTACTGAGCATAGGGACCGCCGCCCAGTTGTACCCCGTCGCCTAGGGCGGGTCGTTGCAAGTAGGCAGGGACAGAGTGGCGGGTAGATTAGGGCTAACTTGTCCGTTTCCCTACCCCCGTCATTACATTTTCCTTACCCAAGACCACCAGGGAACCAAATACTGACCCTCTATGTAATACACGGATGTGCTGGTTCCACCAGAGAGACGCTCTTTATAGATGAGGGCAGTGGCGTAGCTATAGGGGTCGCAAATGCAACCGGGCCCCTAAGCCTGTCTGCGCCGAGTCACTCACAGCACAGTGCAGAGGAGAAGGATCCTCCACCCATCGTGGGAACGGGGATAGGTAAGTAATTATGTTATAAGTTTTCTATTAGGTACATACTTATTGGGGCATTATACTGGGTATTGGAGGGGGGGGCGTTATATGGCAGCTGCTGAGGGGGCATTATACTGAATGAGACAGCTATGGGGGCTTTATGCTGTAGGGGGGCATTATACTTTATGTGGCAGCTATGGGTGGCAATATACTGTGGGGGCAGCTATAGGGGCATTATACTGTTGGCGCAGCTCTGGGGGGCATTATAGTGTGAGGGGCAACAATGGGCGCATTATACTGTAGGGGTTCAACTATGGGGACATTATTCTGTGGTGGTCAGCTATAAGGGGCATTATACTGTGTGGGGGCTGCTATGGGGAGCATTATACTGTGTGGGGGCAGCTATGGGGGGCCACTATACTGTGTGGTGGCATTAAACTGTGGGGGCATTATAGTGTGGGGGCATTCATAGGGTCTGTCGGGCAAGCTAGCTGGGCATTGTATACCCTAGTCTGTCTTGCTAAAGGTCTCCCAGTGTTTTCTAGTTCCCAGTGTTACCCGTTCCTGCTGCCTATACCCTGCATCCCGTACTATCGTTACCTGCTGTGAAAGCCAAGTCGTGTTCTTGCCACTGTCTACTTTGCCTCAGCTACCCGTTCAGAACTATAGACATTGTTTTGTACCTTGTTGGCCAGCTGCTTTCCCGCTACGCGGTACGGCCCAGTGGGTCCACACCCTGTGCCGTGACACCCAACAAGTGAAAATCCACTTCCTGGTTGGTGCTTGTTTGGCCAAGTTTTCTCAACTCATTTACATAGACTTAACAAGTCTTGTGTGAAAAATGCAGTCCGCACGGAAGTGCTTCCGTGTGGCATTGACTTCAATGGGTGCGTGATGCGTGAAAAACGCCCAAAGAACGGACATGTAGTGACTTTTTCGCAACGGACTCACGCAGCGTAAAAATCACGCACATGTCTGCACGGTGGGGTAGGTCTGTGCGTGAAAATCACGCGCGTTGCACGGACGTATATCCCGTTCGTCTGAATAAGCCCTTAGCATAAATAAATGGGGGGTGGCATCACATCATCATGATCTACAGGGATTGGCCAGTGATCACATGGTAGGGGGGCTATAGAGCTCCCTATAAGATAGTAATGCCCTTCGTCCTCTTTGGACCCTGCAGCTTGGCGTCTTTCCCTCCCCCACTCCCTCTCTTGATTTGACTCCTTAATGACACGACCAATGTAGTTTTTTTTATTTTAGTTTATTACTATTTGTGGGGTGAAATTAGCAAAAAAAAAAAAAAAAGCAAATGCGCCATTTCTGGGGGATTTCGTTTTTACGGCGTCTATTGTGCAGTAATAACTACATGTTCACTTTATTCTACGGATTAATACGATTACGGTGATATCGACTTTATATTTTTTCATGTTTTACCACTTTGGAAAACTATTTGTTAAAAAAAATTAGTTTTGCGTCGCAAAAATCTGAGAGCCATAACTTTTTTATGTTTCCATTGATTGAGCGATGTGAGGGCTTATTTTTTGCGAGGCGAGCTTTTGTTGTTACCATTTTGGGGTGCGTCTTTTTGACTAGTTTTTATTCTATTTTTTGGGGAAACTAACGTGACCAAAAAACAGCAAATTGGGTGTTTTAAACATTTTTTTTTGTTTTTTTTAAGCTGTTCAGCGAGTGGGTTAGATAACATTAGATTGTAAGGGTATGTTCATACGAGGTCATTAGGTCCGTAATTGACGGACGTATTTTGGCCGCAAGTACCGGACCGAACACAGTGCAGGGAGCCGGTCTCCTAGCATTATAGTTATGTATGACGCTAGGAGTCCCTGCCTCGCTGCCGGACAACTGTCTCGTACTGAAAACATGATTGCACTGTGTTCGGTCCGGTACTTGCGGCCGAAATACGTCCGTCAATTACGGACGTAATGACCTAATGACCTCGTGTGAACATACCCTCATAGTTCGGACTTTTGCAAACGCGGCGATATGAGTTGTTCTAACTTATATGTTGTTCAACATTACTTTAGAGAAAAAATGGGAAGAGGGGGAATTTTTGAGAAATTTAAATATTATTTTTTGGGATATTTGCAAAAAACTTTATTTAACTTTTTAAAATTCAGTTTAGAAGTCCCCCTAGTGGACTTGAACCAGCAATCATTGGATTGCTCACACGATCCACTGCAATACTAAAGTATTGCAGTATATCATGATTTTTACAGCCACCTATGAAGCCCTGCCGGAGAACAAAGATGGCAGACCCTTCATTAGGCCCCCGGGCTGCCATGATAACCATCGGCATCCCGCTAGAGCATCGTGGGGGCACAAGGGCACGTCAGAGGGGGTCGCCCCTCTCATTCTAATGCTTTAGATGCTGCGGTCGTGATTGACTGTGGCATCTAAGGGGTTAAACGGGAAGACAAAGTCATTTTTGATTCTGTCCGTTGCAGTGAGGTGTTGGCTATATTACACAGCGAATACCCGCTAAGTATGGAGCGAGCTCAGCCCGTGATCCCGCTCCATACTTTCCCTTAATGACTGTCACGTACATGTATGTGGCATCTTGTTAAGGAGTTAGGGTATGTTCACACGCAGTGGTTTCAGACGTAATTCGGGAGTTTTAAGCCTCGAATTCCGCCTGAAAAATCGCCCCTAATACGCCTACAAACATCTGCCCATTGCTTTCAATGGGAATTACGATGTTCTGTTCCCACGAGCCTTTATTTTACGCGTCGCTGTCAAAATACGGCGCGTAAAATGTCGGCTCGTCAAAAGAAGTGCAGGTCATTTCTTGGGGCGTTTGTGGAGGCGTTTTTCATTGACTCCATTGAAAAACAGCTCCAAAAATGTCCGTAAAGAACGCCGCGAAAAACGCGAGTTGTTAAAAAAAGTCTGAAAATCAGGAGTTATTTTCGCCTGAAAACAGCTCCGTATTTTCATACGTTTTTGAGTTTGCGTGTGAACATAGCCTTAAATGTCATTTTGTTGATAATTGTTTCAGAGTTTTTATGTTCATCCTGTTTTGATCATTTTGTTCTGTTCCAGATGTCACAGCGGCGGTTCTAGGAGGATCTTGTCTCTACCGCTCGTGAAATCACCCGGAAACAACTGGAGCATGTCCATCGCGCCTGCAATGTTCTGGCACCCAGGGTGACCTGTTTATCTTGCAATGTGTTTATCCAACCAGCGGACAACGTCCTCAAATTTATTGTTAATAATAAAAGCTGTGGCCGACCCCCACTTTACCCCACATCTTGGTCTGGGTCTCAGTTATTTCATATAAATGTTAGAGGTTGTGTTATATGGGGGTGATGCCATCATTGGTCCTGTCAGTCTTGTTTTACCAAATGTAATCCCCTGTGAAACAATGCCATCACCCAAAACAACATGGAAAAATCAATGGAGGGGGGTAAATACTTTTTATTAGCACAGTATAACAGATGACCTTACATTGACCTCTGTGAAAAAAGACGCTAAAATGTCACTACATCAATGACTTGTGTTTTGGGGTCTGCGAAGCCCATAGCAGATATAAGTTCATAGCAGATACTAAACCATAGCAGCTCCAGAGCAGAACTGACCTTACTGTGACATCATGATGACATCACGGAGCTATGATGTCTCAGAGAGCTGAGAAGTTGGGAATTCCCCTTGACAGCAGCAGAACTGACCTTACTGTGACATCATGATGACATCACGGAGCTATGATGTCACAGAGAGATAATGAGAGGTTATAAATATTCACGTGACAGCTGCGCGGTCTTACTTTCTGTGAATTGACACAGAGCGCGATTTTCTAATTGATTGGCGACTTTTCATTATTATGGAAATCAATGGACTGGGATTCTTCACCATCTTCTTGGCCTTTTGGTGTGTGGCCTGGCTCTCTGGTAGCTACACCCTGACTGTTATCAACAGCCATGCCCCCCCACTGATGTACATCAGGTAAGATGGAGAATTACACGACTTTTATAGTTTGGGAATGTATAAGGTAATTACTTAAATAAGGAGGAAATATCTAATTAACAAAATGGCTTCCATTACCCAGAGGAGCCGCAAGAGGACAGAGAAACGCATCTCCTCAGTCCTATAGATTATTATCTGACTGCTGATTATTAAGATGAAACAATTCTGACAATTTTTCTATATTATTTAACATTGAACGTTTTTCTTTTTCTTTTACAGTGAAACGGGAAATTTCTTTCCCGAAAATATCCTGTTTAGAATAGGATTCATAGGAATGGCCATTGCCTGTAAGTAAATATCACGGAAGTGATTATAATATGCTCTTACTTCTGGGGGATGGCGGGTTATTATAAAAAGTCTTATATCTGATTATATTACTCTGGGGTCAAACCTACATTTATTTTTTACAAAAATGTGATTACTACGTCAGTGAGAGATGCAGGCTGGTTGCTAGGGACTCATTGCTGTACAAGACTGTGGTTGTTAGGTAGTGTATCCCTAGCAACCAGACTGTCAGACATGACTCAGACTTGGCATCAGTCGCACCCTGCCCCCATCTCAGCCTGCAGCAGTAATCAGAATTTTCTAAAAAATAAAAATAAAGTTTTGTTAATTTCAACTGATAATAATTGTCCGGATTATGCGATGTAGATAAATGTTCCCGTCCATTATTGAAGGTTTCTTGTTGGTTTAGCGTTTGGTCCGTGCTTCATAGATGTTATTATGTTGTTTTACACGTGGTACAGGATTAATTCGGCACATTTGCTCTTTTTCAGCTCTGGGCCTGACGTTTCTACACTATAAGTACATCATGCTCCATGCTGAAGCCTTTGGGGATCGTCAGGCCTTGGTTCAAAAGATCCTCCTGGCAATTGGATGGTCATCATGCGTCGGGACAGCCATGATGGCTACATTCTCGGTAAGTTAATAAATGTTTTACGTTGATAGGGTTGTCCCATCTTCACTAAATAGGGACCCGCTGGCAATTAGCTAATTACTGTAGGTCCGGCAGCTGAACCCCTGGTGATCATGATCAGCGGTTATCACCGGGTGGCCACACACTAAAGTGGTATTACATGGCTTATTAGAATGAATGGACGGCCATGTAATAGATGTGTGTCCTCAATCCCCCCAGAGCAGAAGCCATTTTTTGTTAGTGGCTTTCTGCTCTTTCTAATAGGGAAGCAGGAGACCCCCCTCTATAGATCCATTATATCTCTGGGGTTATTATATCAGAACACGTTATTTAGGATTTATTGGGAAGTTCTGAGGGTAAATTAGTGATTAGTTCCATAAGATTTGCTCTAACCTCTGTCTGCTTGTTTTCTAGACCTACTATTATCCAATAACTCACCGGATTAATGCTTGCATTGCATTCGGGTTTGGCAGCCTTTACAACCTTTGGCAGTCCATACTCCTCTACAAATTGTCCAAAAGCCGAAACTTCATCAGCCATTTCAGACTGGCGTCCTGCATAATGGCCGTGACCTTAGTGGTTTCATGTATCCTTTCTTAAATAATATTTGAATGGAATCCAACCGTCCTTGTCTTTAGGTTCACATGTAGAAAACTTCAGATCCTGAGGTGATCATTTCCCTTCATTTTCTGATCTCTGCCGTCAGATGGCGACATGCTGGTGTAACACAGCGTCATCTGGTAACATTGTTCAGCTTCTTGCAGGAAGATGCTGAATAGAAAGCAGCGGTACTGTCATTGCTATATATGTATTATGTTAACATTTATCTCACATAAATATGTAGTAAATCCTATAAGACACTTACTAAACATAAGAAACTTTATTTTCCTATATAATAAATTACCAGTCATTGGAAATAAGGTATCTGTATACACCCACCTGTGTGCTGGAGATCAGTGTGTAAAGGTATGTACAGTATATCTCATACATAATATCAAGTTATTGACATGCTGAGCTGCTGGTACAAACCAGTCGATGTAAAATTCCTTTAATCCGGTATTAATGAGATTATTCTGGATTATTGTATAGATTTTATTTGCACCCCTAGAAGCCGTTCTATAGGAAAGCAATTGGACCTATAATCTTTGGGCTCGTTCTCAGCACCATGGTGATCGTGACGTCCGCAATGTAATGGATATGGTGTCATATGACAATGGGTCAGGTCCATTTTGGCATCGCCGTCAGTCACATGACTCCATGTAATAAATATTAATGCGGCAAAACCTCGGCTGGGGCGGAAAGTTCTTGTTTTGCGCAATTTTTTCTATATTAATTTTGATATTTTTTCACAGATCAGTGAAATGACATCAAAGATCATGGAGTGGTCGATGTTGGTCCTCATTCTGGTGAATCTATTGAGCTACTATAAGAATATGCAGGTCAGTAGACGTCACCTCATTATCACCTCGTATACCAGACCTCGTAATAACATTATTATTCATCTCTACAATCATGGGGTTTATAATGTGGATATGTGTTTCTTTTCTTAGAGTTTATCTATAACAATTACCTGGAAAAGCTTCACCATCTCCAAGAGCGAGAAGAACCATTTATAAACAGTGGACACTACAGATGAGGTGGAATGGCACGTCACAGCCGAGCAGGAACTTCTCTGGGAACATCCTAAACTGCTTAACTCCAGAGATGGCGACCAATCCACCAGCTCCAACCTTTCTCCCAAATATCATCTTACATCAGGGAGAAAGAGTTACAAGAACCGTTTATACCAGCGGACTCTACAGCGAGGTGGAATGGCAAGTCACAGCCGAGCAGGAACATCTCAAACTGCAAAGGCTCTGGAAATGCCACGAAATCTACCAGCTCCAACCTTTCTCCAAAAAACAACTTACATCAGGGAGAAAGATCTACAAGATCCGTTTATGACCAGCGGACTCTACAGCGAGGAGAAATGGCACGTCACAGCCGAGCAGGAATATCTCAAACTGCAGAAGCTCCGGTTATACAACCAAGTGCCGAGACATCCACCACCTCCAAACCTTCTCCCAAATATCATCTTACCACAAGGAGAGAGAAGCAGCGGACTGTTTACTATCCTCATGGTCCTTGTTTGTTGGCTTATAAAACGGTTTAGTAAAGTCATTTTCTACCACCTGAAACCTGTTTTTGTCTTCATTACTGTCAATAATAATAATAATAACACTGAGTCTTCCATAGATCTGTCCTCATGAACCTGGAGGAATAAGAACGTCTCAATGTTTTTGTAGCAAAATTCAGAATTATGAAAAATATTAATATATTTTTTACACTATAAGACGTACATTTTATCAATAAAAAAATCTTGCTACAAAATGTGTACACGTGATAGTCCGGACTCAGGGGAGCCTGGCGGCCCATTATTAAACCTAATGAGAGGCCCCCCCTTTAGAGCGAATAGCGTGGGGGACACATGGGATCACTTCGCACCCCCTTTTACCCTTTTTTCTTCTTTCTTTTCCATTATTCTGTTCCCTTGTTTTTCCTATATTCTGCTTTTCCCCCTATTTTGTCTTTTGGTGTCTTCCCACACCCCTTCTTTGGGGTGTGGCTTTACGGTATTTACCTTGTTCTAGAAGTTTCCTCAGGTTTGACCTTGTGACCAGGCAGATGTTGGCAACTGTCCAGGGATTGGTTTGAGGAGCTGAGCGGCGGGAAATGCTGGAGGATAAAAGGATGTCTGGTCGGATCAGCAGATTGTCTGAAGAAGCTGTTTGAAGTAGCCCGCCCACTCTCCCTTGTTCAAGGACAGAATTCCCGCTCACCCTCCCTTGTTCAAGGACGGAATTCCCGCCCACCCTACCTTGTTCAAGTACAGAATTCCCGCTCACTCTCCCTTGTTCAAGGACAGAATTCCCGCTCACCCTCCCTTGTTCAAGGACAGAATTCCCGCCCACCCTCCCTTGTTCAAGGACAGAATTCCCGCCCACCCTACCTTGTTCAAGTACAGAATTCCCGCTCACTCTCCCTTGTTCAAGGACAGAATTCCCGCTCACCCTCCCTTGTTCAAGGACAGAATTCCCGCCCACCCTCCCTTGTTCAAGGACAGAATTCCCGCCCACCCTACCTTGTTCAAGGACAGAATTCCCGCTCACCCTCCCTTGTTCAAGGACAGAATTCCCCCCCTCACCCTCCCTTGTTCAAGGACAGAATTCCCGCCCGCCCTCCCTTGTTCAAGGACAGAATCCCCGTCGCGGAGTTTGTTAGTGGTTTGTCTCTATGTCGTTATTGGACATTATTTATTTAATTATTTATTTATTAATTCATTCAAGTTGATTATAAAGATTTATTAATATTTTTATGTTACCCATAATAAACACCACAGCCTTTTACTTCCAACTATTTTGTATGCTTGACTTTTATTTAAGGTTTTTGAGGGGTTGCGAATGTTATTCCATGATCTGTATGATCGATGGTGTGTGGGGAGGGAATTCGATCACGATGTGAATATTGCATTCAGCTTCCCGTCAGCGGCCAGACACACCACTAGAGCCTGTGGAGGATGGTAAACTATTAGACCACCAAGGAGACAGCAATTTACCTTTTCCTTACCCAAGACCACCAGGGAACAAAATACTGACCCTCTATGTAATACACGGATGTGCTGGTTCCACCAGAGAGACGCTCTTTATAGATGAGGGCAGTGGTGTAGCTATAGGGGTCGCAAACGGCACCCCGGCCCCTAAGCCTGTCTGCGCCGAGTCACTCACAGCACAGTGCAGAGGAGAAGGATCCTCCACCCATCGTGGGAACGGGGATAGGTAAGTAATTATGTTAGAAGTTTTCTATTAGGTACATACTTATTGGGGCATTATACTGGGTATTGGAGGGGGGGGGGTTATATGGCAGCTGCTGCGGGTGCATTATACTGAATGAGACAGCTATGGGGGCTTTATACTGTAGGGGGGCATTATACTTGATGTGGCAGCTATGGGTGGCAATATACTGTGGGGGCAGCTATAGGGGCATTATACTGTTGACACAGCTCTGGAGGGCATTATAGTGCGAGGGGCAACAATGGGCGCATTATACTGTAGGGGTCCAACTATGGGGACATTATTCTGTGGTGGTCAGCTATAAGGGGCATTATACTGTGTGGGGGCTGCTATGGGGAGCATTATACTGTGTGGGGGCAGCTATGGGGGGCCACTATACTGTGTGGTGGCATTATACTGTGGGGGCATTATAGTGTGGGGGCATTCATAGGGTCTTTCGGGCAAGCTAGCTGGGCATTGGCGTGCACAGGGGTCTGGTGGTGTTGGGGAGGAGTAGGGGGGCCCAAGCTGAATTTTTGCACCAGGGCCCATGAGCCTTTAGCTACGCCCCTGGCTCGGGGTATTAATGGGTGAGGGTCCTGAATGAGGAACTCCCCTCTAATAAATCACAATGCCTTAAATGGGTTTTTTAATGATTGTGTTATATAAACTGGACGTCCCCCATAACTGTATCGTACAACCAGAGCCAGTGAATCACGTACAATCCCATCTATACCTTTCCACTCCACGCTGCTGACCTTTATACATTGCTGCCCCCAGTGGCTTTGGCTGGTTTATGCAGCTTTATCTATATCTCCACATTGTAGGTATAAGGACTTTACACTCTGCACTTTTCTTCGTCACCCAAGGTCAAGTGCGGGACCAACGCAGATTATCCATTCTTATCCTGCTTCCCCTCTTTTTATTTTATATTGGGGGCCAATCGTGAGCTTTTTGCATTGTTTTTATAAAAATGATGATTTACTTCATTCCTCATGTATTGGCCCTTTAACCCTTTCAAGACCGAGCTCATTTTGGCCTTCAGGACCAGCCCCATTTTTTCAAATCTGACATGTATCACTTTATGTGGTAATAACTCTGGAATGCTTTTGCCTATCCAAGCGATTCTGAGATTGTTTTCTCGTGACATATTGTACTTTATATTAGTGGAAAAATGTGGTCAATAATTTCATTGCTTATTTGTGAAAAACACCAAAATTTTGAGAAAATTGGCAAAAATTATGATTTTTCTAATTTTAAATGTATCTGCTTGTAAAAGAGATAGTAATACCACACAAAATAGTTAAAATTTCACATATTCCATATGTCTACTTTATATTTGCATCGTTTTTTGAACATTATTTTATTTTTCTATTACGTTACAAGGCTTAGAACTTTATCAGCAATTTCTCACATTTTCTAGAAAATTTCAAAAGGCGATTCTTACAAGGACCAGTTCAGTTCTAAAGCGGCTTTGAGGGCCTTATGTACTAGATAGACCCCATAAATCACCCCATATTAAAAACTGCACCCCTCAAAGTATTCAAAACAGCATTCAGAAAGTTTCTTAACTCTTTAGGCGTTTCACAAGAATTAAAGCAATGTAGAGGGGAAATTGACAAATTTTTTTTTTTTTTGCTGCAATTCATTGGTAAACCATTTTATTTGTAATACAGAAGGTTTTACTAGAGAAACGCAACACAATATTTATTGCCCAGATTCTGCAGTTTTTAGAAATATCCCACATGTGGCCCTAGTGTGATAATGGACTGAAGCACCGGCCTCAGAAGCAAAGGAGCACATAGTGGATTTTGTGGCCTCCTTTTTTTAGAATATATTTTAGGCACCATGTTGGGTTTGAAGAGGTCTTGTAGTGCCAAAACAGTGGAAATCCCCCAAAAGTGACACGGTTTTGGAAACTGCACCCCTCAAGGAATTTATCTAGGGGTATAGTTAGCATCTTGACCCCACAGGTCTTCTGCTGTATTTATTGGAGTTTGCCTGTGAAAGTAAAAATCTACTTTTTTCTGAACAAAATATGAAAAAAAATAATATTTGCAAGGAATAAAGAATAAAAAGCACCCCAAAACTTATAAAGCTACTTCTCCCGATTACAGCAATACCCCATATGTGGTACTAAACTGCTGTTTGGACCCACGGCAGAGCTCAGAAGGGAAGGAGCGCCATTTGGATTTTGAAGCGCAGATTTTGCTGGATTGGTTTTCAGTGCCATGTCGCGTTTGCAACGCCCTGGAGGGAGTAAAACGGTGGAAACCCCCCAAAAGTGACCCCATTTTGTACACTACACCCCTCAAGGAATTTTTCTAGGGGTATAGTTAGCATTTTGACCCCACAGTTTTTTTGCTGAATTTAGTGGAATTAGGCCGTGAAAATGAAAACCTATTTTTTTTATGAAAAAACATAGAAATGTTTAATTTTTACAATGAATAAAGGAGAAAAATCTCCCCAAAATTTGTAAATAAATTTGTCCTGATTACAGCAATACGCCATATGTGGTAATAAACTGCTGTTTGGACCCACAGCAAGATTCAGAAGGGAAGGAACAATATTTGGCTTTTGGAGCTCAAATTTAGCTGGAACGGTTTTCCGGTGTCATGTCGCATTTGCAAAGCCCCTGAGGTACCAAAACAGTGGAAACCTCCCAAAAGTCCCTTTAGGGGACTGGAACGAGCGATCATTAGGTCGCTGGTACAATACACTGCAGTACTAATGTATTGCAGTATAATATCATTTTTACAGGCTCCTGTAACAGCTCGATCTCTGTTCCGGTCCATAGTCCCGGATGTCAGCTGTAATACACAGCGGACACCTGCAGAATATGGAGCGGGCGCAGCGCATGAGCCCGCTCCATATATAACCCCCTGCACGACGACATGCTATTAAGTCGTGGTGCGCAAAGGCGTTAATGCGCAGCGGATGGTTCAAAGTGAAAATTAAAATTTTCCACTGATATGCCATTTTAATGCACAATGTGTTGTGCCCAGTTTGTGCCACTGAAGACAAATACCTCATACAATGTTGAGCGGGTTCTCCCGGATATAAAATATCATATATGTGGACGTAAGCTGGTGTTTGGGCACGCTGTGGGGCTCAGAAGGGAGGGAGCGCCATTTGGCTTTTGGAGCGCAGAGTTTGCTTGGTAACTGTTCTGTTTGGGGTTTTGCTGGTATTTCAGTTTATAATGTGGGGCTACATGTAGGCTGGGCAGAGTACATCAGGACATAATAAGAGGGTATAATAATTTGGTAAATAAATAATAATCCGCAGATATGTGGCCAATGTCGCACTGATAAATGGCGCCCGATCTTATCAGCTTTTGGACACTGCACAATTTCTGTCGCTATATTCTGAGAGACAGAACTTTTTTTATTTTTTCTTCACCGGAGCCGTGCGAGGACTTATTTGTTGCGGGACAATCTGTAGTTTTCATTGGTACCATTTTAGGGTACATGTGATTTTTTTATCACTTTTTATTAGATTTTTTTGGCAAGCAAAGTGACAAAAAAAAAATTCTGACAATGTTTTTTGTCTTTTTTTTTTTACACTTTTCACCGTGCGCTATAAATGACATTTTTGTTTATTCTGCGGGTCGATACGATTACGGTGATACCAGATGTATATCGTTTTTTTTATGTTTTGTGGCATTTGCGCAATAAAATCACTTTTTGATTAAATTATTTCTTTTTTGTGTCACCATATTCTGAGAGCCATAACTTTTTTATTTTTCAGTCAAAAAAGCTGTGTAAGGGCTTGTTTTTTGCGGGACGGGCTGCAGTTTTTATTGGACCTATTTTAGGGGACATGCGGCTTTTTGATCACTTTTTATTCTATATTTTTGGAGGGTTGATGACCAAAAAAATTGTGATTCTGACATAGTTTTTAAATTATTTTTTTTGCGCTGTTCACCGTGCGGAAAAAATAATATTATAGTTTTATAGTTTGGGTCGTTGTGAACGCGGTCATACCAAATATATGTACTTTTTTCAACATTTTCATTTTTTCCCTATAATAAAAGACTTATTATAGGAAAAAAAGCATTTTTTGTTTTTGTAACTTTTATAACTTGTTTTTACACTTTTATGAAACATTTTTATTACTTTATTTTTTACTTGTTTTACTTGAAGACCTGCGGCACTGATCGCTGCTATAATACATTACACTACCTAGGTAGTGTAACGTATTATAAACTGTCAGTGTGACGATGAGAGTCACACTGACAGGAAGCTTATGAGGACCGGCCTCCGGCTGGTTCTCATAGGCTGTCGGCTCTGCCGTGGGGACCGGAAGTCTAGACGCACAGTCTTCCTTTACGACGACACGACTCTTCGTCATGTGACCGGCCCCAATGTACTCCATGCACTCGCTGTAGACAGCCAGGGGCCACATGCAAGAACAGTATATGGGCCCCTTGCTCTGCAATATCTCATCATCGATCACCAGACTTATATCGTTCTACCAATCCATCAGTAATTGTTAGCCATAAAAGGAATTACCTCAGGCCCTTACATGCGATCTAATACACAGAAGTAAGCGGCTTTAACCCCAGCCTGTTTTGGCCTTAAAAACCAAACCGATATTTTCAAATCTGACATGTGTCCCTTTATGTGGTAATAACTTGGGAATGCTTTTACCTATCCCAGCGATTCTGAGATTGTTTTCTTGGGACATGTTGTACTTTATATTAGTGGAAAAGTTTGGTCGATAAATTCAATATTTATTTGTGAAAAACAAGAAATTTTACAAAATTATGATTTTTCTATAAAATGTAAATGTATTTGCTTGTAAGATAATTAGTAATACCACACAAAATAGTTACTAGTTCACATCCCCCATATGTCTACTTTATGTGTGCCTCGTTTTTCTCGGATGTTACAAGGCTTAGAACTTTAGCAGCAATTTCTCACATTTTCAAGAAAATTTCAAAAGGCTATTTTTTCAGGGACCAGTTCAGTCTGAAGTGGCTATGAGGGGTCCATATATTAGAAACCCCCATAAAACACCTCATTTTCAAAACTGCACCCCTAAAAGTATTCAAAACAGCATTCACAACGTGTTTTAACCCTTTAGGCGTTTCACAGGAATAACAGGTGAAATTTACAATTTATTGTTTTTTTGGTCAAAATTAATTTGTAAAGCATTTGGCCCTAGTGTGCTAATGGCAGAGGTCTCAGGAGCAAAGGAGCACCCAGTGCATTTTGGGGCCTCCTTTTTTTTAAGAATATATTTTAGGCACCATGTCAGGTTTGCAGAGCTTTTGTGGTGCCAAAACAGTGGAAACCACCCCAAAAGTTACACCAATCTGGAAACTACACCCCTCAAGGAATTTTTCTAGAGGTTTTTTAGCTAAATTTATTTGAATTAGTCTGTGAAAATGAAAATCTACTTTTTTTCTAAGAAAAACGTTGAATTTTCTAATTTTTGGAAAGAATAAAGGAGAAAGAGCACCACAACATTTGTAAAGCAATTTCTCCTGATTACGGAAATATCCCATATGTGGTAATAAACTGCTGTTTGGACCCACAGCAGGGCTCAGAAGGGAAGGAGCGCCATTTGGATTTTTGGAGCACAGATTTTGTTGGGATGCTTTTAGGCCGCCATATTGCATTTGCAGAGCCCCTGAAGTATCAATACAGTGGAAACCCCAAAAAATGATGCCATTTTGGAATCTATACCCATAAAAGAAAGGAATTAATCTAGTGGCCTAGAAAACTTGTCCCCACAGTTGTTTGGTCCATGAAAAATGAAAAATCTAAATTTCTCCATTTTTGTTCCTAAGGTGTAATAGGAGAAATAGCACAGCAAAAGTTTGTACACAATTTCAACCGAGTACGGCAACACCCCATATGTGGATGTAAACTGGTGTTTAGGCACACGGTTCGGCTCAGGAAATAAGGAGCACTATGCAATATTTCAGGCCCACTATGGTGGTATTTATCATGTTGTGCCGTGATTACAGACGATTTGAGGTGTCAAAATATTATAAACCCCACAGAAGTAACCCAATTTTTGAAGCTACACCCCTCAAGAAATTTACCTAGGGGTATAGTGAGAATTGTGACTATGTGACGGACACATCTCATGGTATTCATCTAGGGGTATAGTAAGAATTATTAGTTGTGAAGTTGGCAGCCTGAAAATCCCGCACTGGAGGGAGGTGGAATGGCAGGTCCCACTGCTAACCCACCCACCATTCCATAAAATGCAGCCCAGAAAATACATTTATTAAAAAACATATGAAAATATTTTTTTTTGCTAAAGTTACACATCTACTCTGCATTTTATCCTCTCACCCAGCTTTATAACCCGGGTGAGAGGGTCACTCCCTCCATTACTATTACAGCTGCCTACAGGGCATAGTGTATTGGCTATAGGGAAAATATTTAGTTTATTTTGGGTTTTTACTAATATTACAATTAGCTATGACAGGTCTGATGACAGGCAATGACAGGTCTGATGACAGGTGATGATAGGCGATGACACATCTGATGACAGGCGATTACAGGTCTGATGACAGGCGATGACAGGTCTGATGACAGGCGATGACAGGTCTGATGAGCGTTGGTTTTTTTACATTTCAACTGAACCATAGGAGCGGAGCGTCCACCATTGACCCTGCTGTATTTGAAAGTGTGGAAACCCTACCTACCTACCAAATTCTAAATGAGAAGTGTCGTTGCTACCTAACCAGGACCTCAGGCAGTGGGCAATCTAGGGGTATACAGCTGGGTACAGGTGATAAGAGGACTGAGGACAGGACTGAAGACAGGACTAAGGACTGGTTTGGTGACACTGATCACCAGATGATGGTGGTTGTAGTGTTTTATCAGCTGGTGAGGGGACTGATTGCCGGCTTTATGTTCATTTTCATTCCTATCTACACAGCATCTGGCTCTGTCAGTTTCCAGGACACAGTTGAGCCCTCACAGAGCAGGAGATGCTGGTAAAATAATACGTCTGCGTTGTGATTGGCCAGTCAATACAGACTGCCAAATCACAGCACTTGCCGGCACTGGACCATGATCAGGGGACTGTAGAGTGCGTACACTCCTACCGGGGGGAAGTGGCTTCACCTACTCAGGGGCACCGTTATACCTGCAGTTGGCTGACCTCAACCGCAACCACTCCCCGGGACTCCACCCAGCGGGATCCCAAATTGACCACTCCTCGGGACACCACCCAGCAGGAGCCCAAATTGACCAGACTACCAACCATAATAAATTGGGGAGGGACCATACCCCCTATGAATCCCCCCCCCCCCCACAGTAATTTACCACCAACTCCAAGGACCCCCAATCCGCCATACAACTGCTGCAAAACTGTTCCACAGCATCCTCTGGTACCTGCGGAAAAACAAAAACAACGAGCAACAAAGCGAAATACCAAAATAACCAACACAGACGAACACAACATTTTGGGAGGGAGGGTGGGACAAGCTTCCCTGTGCTGTTAACTAAAGATGGCGGCATCCTTCCTCTCTCCTACCCTTAAGTAACCTGACCTCGCCCCACTCACATACGCCCCCTCCTAACCACACCCCTAACTCCTTAACTCCTTCCCTTCCTACATCCCTGATCATGGTGGCCTCCCACTATGGCATTCTGCCGGGTCCAGCCTGTACTTGATCAGGGGACTGTAGAGTGCGTACACTCCTACCGGGGGGAAGTGGCTTCATCTACTCACCTTCCCCATTAATGGCCATACCTTTTCCCAAACCCCCTGTCCCTCTAATAAGACTCAGACACTTGGGTTGGATAAATTTGGCCACAGCAGCCATTTTATTTACAAACAAACATCAAGAACAACAATTTACAAATAATAATAACAATGGAAGGGGAGTCCTTGGAGCTACAAAAGTCTGTCACGAAACAGCCCACCTGCATAGTATTTTACTCCCAGCCATCACCCTACTAGCTCAGGGGCACCGGTATACCTGCAGTTGGCTGACCTCAACCGCAACCACTCCCCGGGACTCCACCCAGCGGGAGCCCAAATTGACCACTCCTCGGGACACCACCCAGCAGGAGCCCAAATTGACCAGACTACCAACCATAATAAATTGGGGAGGGACCATACCCCCTATGAATCCCCCCCCCACAGTAATTTACCACCAACTCCAAGGACCCCCAATCCGCCACACGAACATACTTAGACACCTTTAAGTATGCAAGCCCCCACCCAACAAGAGGGCCCTTTCGATACCTTCCTGCAGGCGCAGAGTCCACAGGTCAATCCCCACGGCCGTCAGGTGCACACCATCACCTAGCTAATAATTACCCTGGCCATCCTCGAAGTCATAATGACGCACGAAGACCCCCCCGTTTCTCACCACGAAACCCGAAACTGCCCGATTAACCTTTACCCTGGCTTTATTTAACCACGGCACCGATCATGCATGCCGCCAAACCTTCCGCGGGACAATCTCTGACCACACCACCTTAATACGCGGGAAAACGGACCATAACCTGAGTAGATCGTATTTTATATCCCTGATCAACTCACGAAAAGGACGACTACCCAAATCGTTACCCCCGACATGTAACACCAAGACATCCGGGGCCCTGTCCATCAGTGCAAACCGATGCACGTCCGGCAACACCCGACTCCACAGCATCCCCCTACTCCCAAGCCACCGCACGACTACATCCTCCCGCCGAAAACCCAACTGCCGCCCGTCCGGACGAACATCCGCCCGCTCCGCCCCCCAATGAACGTAGGAATGCCCGACGATCCACACCAATCGGCCCGCGAGTCCTGAAAAATAAAACCACTGATTAACAAAACGAGTAAGGATGCAAGCGAAACATGGAGGAGGAGAGAAAAAGCGACGAGGGGAGCAGGAGGGAGTGTAGAGAAGGAGGGATTACGACTGGACTATCATATAAACCAGGGGTCTCAAGCACGCGGCCCGCGGGCTGCATGCGGCCCCTGGGGCTGTCATCTGCGGCCCGCGGGACACAGAGCCGCTAGTATCGGCTCTGCTCCGAGACTCTGGAATTCCCTGACATCGCTGTTCACATATGAACAGCGATGTCTGGGGCTTCCCCAGAGCCGGAGTCCCGAGCAGAGCGCTGGTGTCGGCTCTGCTCCTGGACTCTGTGGAATTCCCTGACATCGCTGTCCACATATGAACAGCGATGTCTGGGGCTTCCCCAGAGCCTGAGTCCCGAGCAGAGCGCTGGTGTCGGCTCTGCTCCTGGACTCTGTGGAATTCCCTGACATCGCTGTCCACATATGAACAGCGATGTCTGGCGCTTCCCCAGAGCCGGAGTCCCGAGCAGAGCGCTGGTGTCGGCTCTGCTCCGGGACTCTGTGGAATTCCCTGACATCGCTGTCCACATATGAACAGCGATGTCTGGGGCTTCCCCAGAGCCGGAGTCCCGAGAAGAGCGCTGGTGTCGGCTCTGCTCCGGGACTATGTGGAATTCCCTGACATCGCTGCCCATATATGGACAGTGTGTCAGGGTCTTGCCCAGAGCGGAGCAGAGCGCTGGTGTCGGCTCTGCTCCTGGACTCTGTGGAATTCCCTGACATCGCTGTCCACATATGAACAGCGATGTCTGGGGCTTCCCCAGAGCCGGAGTCCCGAGCAGAGCGCTGGTGTCGGCTCTGCTCCGGGACTCTGTGGAATTCCCTGACATCGCTTCCCATATATGGACAGTGTGTCAGGGTCTTGCCCAGAGCGGAGCAGAGCGCTGGTGTCGGCTCTGCTCCTGGACTCTGTGGAATTCCCTGACATCGCTGTCCACATATGAACAGCGATGTCTGGGGCTTCCCCAGAGCCTGAGTCCCGAGCAGAGCGCTGGTGTCGGCTCTGCTCCTGGACTCTGTGGAATTCCCTGACATCGCTGTCCACATATGAACAGCGATGTCTGGGGCTTCCCCAGAGCCGGAGTCCCGAGCAGAGCGCTGGTGTCAGCTCTGCTCCGGGACTCTGTGGAATTCCCTGACATCGCTGTCCACATATGAACAGCAATGTCTGGGGCTTCCCCAGAGCCGGAGTCCCGAGCAGAGCGCTGGTGTCGGCTCTGCTCCGGGACTCTGTGGAATTCCCTGACATCGCTGTCCACATATGAACAGCGATGTCTGGGGCTTCCCCAGAGCCGGAGTCCCGAGCAGAGCGCTGGTGTCAGCTCTGCTCCGGGACTCTGTGGAATTCCCTGACATCGCTGTCCACATATGAACAGCAATGTCTGGGGCTTCCCCAGAGCCGGAGTCCCGAGCAGAGCGCTGGTGTCGGCTCTGCTCCGGGACTCTGTGGAATTCCCTGACATCGCTGCCCATATATGGACAGTGTGTCAGGGTCTTCCCCAGAGCGGAGTCCCGAGCAGAGCGCTATTATCGGCTTTGCCCTGGGACTCTGGGGAAGCCTCTGACATCGCTGTCCATACATCGACAATGATGTCAGGGGCTTCCCCAGAGCAGGAGTCCCAGTGATGTCAGGAGCACAGCTGGAGTCCCAGGAAGAGCCTACTAGCGCTTTGCCTGGGACTCCAGCTCTGGGCAAGCCCCTGACATCACTGGGGCAGCCTCTACAGAGGGCCCTGGGGCAGCCTCTACAGAGGGCACTGGGGCAGCCTCTACAGAGGGCACTCAGGCAGCCTCTACAGAGGGCACTGGGGCAGCCTCTACAGAGGGCTCTGGGGCAGCCTCTACAGAGGGCTCTGTGGCAGCCTCTACAGAGGGCACTGGGGCAGCCTCTACAGAGGGCACTGTGGCAGCCTCTACAGAGGGCACTGTGGCAGCCTCTACAGAGGGCACTGGGGCAGCCTCTACAGAGGGCACTGTGGCAGCCTCTACAGAGGGCACTGTGGCAGCCTCTACATAGGGCACCCTCTACAGAGGACACTGTGGCAGCCTCTACAGAGGGCACTGTGGCAGCCTCTACAGAGGGCACTGTGGCGTTATCTACAAGTGGGTGTGTGACAGTATCTGAAGAGGACACTGGCATTATCTAGGGGTGTGTTGCATTATCTACAGAGGGCACTGTGGCCTTATCTACAGAGGGCACTGTGGCCTTATCTACAGAGGGCACTGTGGCCTTATCTACAGAGGGCACTGTGGCCTTATCTACAGAGGGTACTGTGGCCTTATCTACAGAGGGCACTGTGGCCTTACCTACAGAGGGCACTGTGGCTTTATCTACAGAGGGCACTGTGGCCTTATCTACAGAGGGCACTGTGGACTTATCTAGGGGTGTGTTGCATTATCCACAGAGGGTACTGCGGCAGCATCCACAGAGGGCACTGCGGCAGCATCCACAGAGGGCACTGCGGCACTATCTAAAAAGGGGCTGCCCAATCTTGACATGTGTGCTAACTGAGCCGCCGGACAGCATTTAGCGACACTTAAACTGGAAAGCTGGATTGTTGAAATAAGCACGTGGAGAAATATCTCAAATTTTAAACCTAGCGCTATTATTATAGTAATCTAGTATTATAGTAATGTAGTATTATTATTCTAGTAATATAGTGTTATAGTAGTTCAAATAACTAATTGATTAACAATAATTTAGTATTGTATCAAATTTGAAAGTAATGCGGCCCGTCAACTTCCCATTTTTTCTATATGCGGCCCACTTACCCGGCCGAGTTTGAGACCCCTGATATAAACTGAGGGCGCACATACAGCTGGAAACGGCGGGAATCCCATCGACCTATCCGCTTTACCACTTCCTCACCCAATCCCCATGCCACCGCCTCTGTCGCTGCCCCAATCCGAAAAGAATGGGGGGAAAACTGCTAATTTTTCGACTCCACATCTTCCCAGAAGTAACCATAGCAACCAATTCAAAAGATGAGAGTTGGTAGGTAGATTGGAGGGTCTGATAAGTGACAACCATAGCCCACCATGCAGTAACAGCCAGATCCTCTAGAGGTAACAGCTACTGCCACCATTATAGTGACAGCTACTGACCCCAATAATAGTGACAGCTACTGACCCCAATAATAGTGACAGCTACTGACCCCAATAATAGTGACAGCTACTGACCCCAATAATAGTGACAGCTACTGACCCCAATAATAGTGACAGCTACTGACCCCAATAATAGTGACAGCTACTGACCCCAATAATAGTGACAGCTACTGACCCCAATAACAGTGACAGCTACTGACCCCAATAATAGTGACAGCTACTGACCCCAATAATAGTGACAGCTACTGACCCCAATAATAGTGACAGCTACTGACCCCAATAATAGTGACAGCTACTGACCCCAATAATAGTGAAAGCTACTGACCCCAATAATAGTGACAGCTACTGACCCCAATAATAGTGACAGCTATTGACCCTAATAATAGTGACAGCTACTGACCCCAATAATAGTGACAGCTACTGACCCCAATAATAGTGACAGCTACTGACCCGAATAATAGTGACAGCTACTGACCCCAATAATAGTAACAGCTACTGATCCCAATAATAGTGACAGCTACTGACCCCAATAATAGTGACAGCTAATGACCCCAATTTTAGTGACAGCTACTGACCCCAATAATACTGACAGCTACTGACCACAATAACAGTGACAGCTACTGACCCCAATAATAGTGACAACTACTGACCCCAATAATAGTGACAGCTACTGACCCCAATAACAGTGACAGCTACTGACCCCAATAATAGTGACAGCTACTGACCCCAATAATACTGACAGCTACTGACCCCAATAACAGTGACAGCTACTGACCCCAATAATAGTGACAGCTACTGACCCCAATAATAGTGACAGCTACTGACCCCAATAATAGTGACAGCTACTGACCCCAATAATAATGACAGCTACTGACCCCAATAATAGTCACAGCTACTGACCCCAATAATACTGACAGCTACTGACCCCAATAACAGTGACAGCTACTGACCCCAATAATAGTGACAGCTACTGACCCCAATAATAGTGACAGCTACTGACCCCAATAATAGTGACAGCTACTGACCCCAATAATAGTGACAGCTACTGACCCCAATAATAGTCACAGCTACTGACCCCAATAATAGTGACAGCTACTGACCCCAATAATAGTGACAGCTACTGACCCCAATAATAGTGACAGCTACTGACCCCAATAATAGTGACAGCTGCTGACCCCAATAATAGTGACAGCTACTGACTCCAATAATAGTGACAGCTACTGACCCCAATAACAGTGACGGCTACTGACCCCAATAACAGTGACAGCTACTGACCCCAATAATAGTGACAGCTACTGACCCCAATAATAGTGACAGCTACTGACCCCAATAATAGTGACAGCTACTGACCCCAATAATACTGACAGCTACTGACCCCAATAATACTGACAGCTACTGCCCCCAATAATAGTGACAGCTACTGACCCCAATAACAGTGACAGCTACTGACCCCAATAATAGTAACAGCTACTGACCCCAATAATAGTGACAGCTACTGACCCCAATAACAGTGACAGCTACTGACCCCAATAATAGTAACAGCTACTGACCCCAATAATAGTGACAGCTACTGACCCCAATAATAGTCACAGCTACTGACCCCAATAATAGTGACAGCTACTGACCCCAATAATAGTGACAGCTACTGACCCCAATAATAGTGACAGCTACTGACCCCAATAATAGTGACAGCTACTGACCCCAATAATAGTGACAGCTACTGACTCCAATAATAGTGACAGCTACTGACCCCAATAACAGTGACGGCTACTGACCCCAATAACAGTGACAGCTACTGACCCCAATAATAGTGACAGCTACTGACCCCAATAATAGTGACAGCTACTGACCCCAATAATAGTGACAGCTACTGACCCCAATAATAGTGACAGCTACTGACCCCAATAATACTGACAGCTACTGACCCCAATAATACTGACAGCTACTGCCCCCAATAATAGTGACAGCTACTGACCCCAATAACAGTGACAGCTACTGACCCCAATAATAGTAACAGCTACTGACCCCAATAATAGTGACAGCTACTGACCCCAATAACAGTGACAGCTACTGACCCCAATAATAGTAACAGCTACTGACCCCTATAACAGTTTTCTGACGCGAACAATAACATCTTATTTATGGTGAATGATGAAGGGCTTAAAAAACTTCAAAAAACAATAAAAAGAAAGATAAATTATTGGAGCACTCCACTTTTTTTTTTTTTATTGCACCCTCCTTTTGTACATTGGTGTTTCAGTGGGGTGCTGTGAGCAAAATACTTACCGATCCCCGCATCTTGTATTTTTCGGGTCCAACGCCGCTCACGTGACCTTCCCCCAGACTTGTCTGAAGTTACTGTGCTTTTGAATAAACCGGAACTCAGGCTCTCAATGCATTCCTATGGGAGCCAGAACGAGGCCAGAACAAGGCCAGAACGAGGCCAGAACGAGGCTCCATAGGAATGCATTGACTTCCAGGAATTCTGAACAGCAGTGATTCTAGACCAGGTCAGAATGGACCCGGAAAACGACAGGATTCGGGGATCGGTAAGTATTTCTACACACAGCACTCCAGTGAAACACCAATGTACAAATGGAGGGTGCAATAAAACAATAAAGTGGAGTGCTCCTTTAAATGCTAATTTAAATGTACTGCAAAATGGTCACAATGAAGGAAGACAAAAGCGGAAAAAATTATTTGCAGCTTAATCGACAAAATTGGTTGCAACATCAAGGGGTTAATAATTATATTACATGCAGATCACTGTATAGAGCTTTTCAGCTCCCCAGGGGCATACGGTTGGGAGCTTTGACTGGCGGGGTCACTTTAAGAATAAATAAATGGGGGGTGGCATCACATCATCATGATCTACAGGGATTGGCCGGTGATCACATGGTAGGGGGGCTATAGAGCTCCCTATAAGATAGTAATGCCCTTCGTCCTCTTTGGACCCTGCAGCTTGGCGTCTTTCCCTCCCCCACTCCCTCTCTTGATTTGACTCCTTAATGACACGACCAATTTTTTTTTTTTTATTTTAGTTTATTACTATTTGTGGGGTGAAATTAGCAAAAAAAAAAAAAAATGCAAATGCGCCATTTTCTGGGGGATTTTGTTTTTACGGCGTCTATTGTGCGGTAATAACTACATGTTCACTTTATTCTACGGATTAATACGATTACGGCGATATCGACTTTATATTTTTTTCATGTTTTACCACTTTGTAAAACTATTTGTTAAAAAAATTTGTTTTGTGTCACCAAAATCTGAGAGCCATAACTTTTTTATGTTTCCATTGATTGAGCGATGTGAGGGCTTATTTTTTGCGAGGCGAGCTTTTGTTGTTACCATTTTGGGGTGCGACTTTTTGACTAGGTTTTATTCTATTTTTTGGGGAAACTAACGTGACCAAAAAACAGCAATTTGGGTGTTTAAACATTTTTATTGTTTTTTTTACGGTGTTCAGCGAGTGGGTTAGATAACATCAGATTGTAATAGTTCGGACTTTTGCAAACGCGGCGATATCAGTTATGCTAACTTATATGTTGTTTAACATTACTTTAGGGAAAAAATGGGAAGAGGGAATTTTTTAGAAATGTAAATATTATTTTTGGGATATTTGTAAAAAACTTTATTTTACTTTTTAAAATTCAGTTTAGAAGTCCCCCGAGTGGACTTGAACCAGCGATTATTGGATTGCTCACACGATCCACTGCAATACTAACGTACTACAGTATATCATGATTTTTACAGCCACCTATGAAGCCCTGCCGGAGAACAAAGATGGCAGACCCTTCATTAGGCCCCCGGGCTGCCATGATAACCATCGGCATCCCGCTATAGCATCGTGGGGGCACAAGGGCACGTCGGTGGGGGTCGCCCCTCTCATACTAATGCTTTAGATGCTGCGGTCGTGATTGACTGTGGCATCTAAGGGGTTAAACGGGAAGACTCAAAGTGATTTTTGATTCTGTCCGTTGCAGTGAGGTGTTGGCCATATTACACAGCGAATACCCGCTAAGTATGGAGCGAGCTCAGCCCGTGATCCCGCTCCATACTTCCCCTTAACGACTGCCATGTACATGTATGTGGCATCTTGTTAAGGAGTTAGGGTATGTTCACACGCAGTGGTTTCAGATGTAATTCGGGAGTTTTAAGCCTCGAATTCCGCCTGAAAAATCGCCCATAATACGCCTACAAACATCTGCCCATTGCTTTCAATGGGAATTACGATGTTCTGTTCCCACGAGCCTTTATTTTACGCGTCGCTGTCAAAATACGGCGCGTAAAATGACGGCTCGTCAAAAGAAGTGCAGGTCATTTCTTGGGGCGTTTGTGGAGGCGTTTTTCATTGACTCCATTGAAAAACAGCTCCAAAAATGTCCGTAAAGAACGCCGCGAAAAACGCGAGTTGTTAAAAAAAGTCTGAAAATCAGGAGTTATTTTCGCCTGAAAACAGCTCCGTATTTTCATACGTTTTTGAGTTTGCGTGTGAACATAGCCTTAAATGTCATTTTGTTGATAATTGTTTCAGAGTTTTTATGTTCATCCTGTTTTGATCATTTTGTTCTGTTCCAGATGTCACAGCGGCGGTTCTAGGAGGATCTTGTCTCTACCGCTCGTGAAATCACCCGGAAACAACTGGAGCATGCCCATCGCGCCTGCAATGTTCTGGCACCCAGGGTGACCTGTTTATCTTGCAATGTGTTTATCCAACCAGCGGACAACGTCCTCAAATTTATTGTTAATAATAAAAGCTGTGGCCGACCCCCACTTTACCCCACATCTTGGTCTGGGTCTCAGTTATTTCATATAAATGTTAGAGGTTGTGTTATGTGGGCGTGATGACATCATTGGTCCTGTCAGTCTTGTTTTACCAAATTTAATCCCCTGTGATACAATGCCATCACCCAAAACAACATGGAAAAATCAATGGAGGGGGGTAAATACTTTTTATTAGCACAGTATAACAGATGACCTTACATTGACCTCTGTGAAAAAAGACGCTAAAATGTCACTACATCAATGACTTGTGTTTTGGGGTCTGCGAAGCCCTTAGCAGATATAAGTTCATAGCAGATACTAAACCATGGCAGCTCCAGAGCAGAACTGACCTTACTGTGACATCATGATGACATCACGGAGCTATGATGTCACAGAGAGCTGAGAAGTTGGGAATTCCCCTTGACAGCAGCAGAACTGACCTTACTGTGACATCATGATGACATCACGGAGCTATGATGTCACAGAGAGATAATGAGAGGTTATAAATATTCCCGTGACAGCTGCGCGGTCTTACTTTCTGTGAATTGACACAGAGCGCGATTTTCTAATTGATTGGCGACTTTTCATTATTATGGAAATCAATGGACTGGGATTCTTCACCATCTTCTTGGCCTTTTGGTGTGTGGCCTGGCTCTCTGCTAGCTACACACTGACTGTTATCAACAGCCATGCCCCCCCACTGATGTACATCAGGTAAGATGGAGAATTACACGACTTTTATAGTTTGGGAATGTATAAGGTAATTACTTAAATAAGGAAGAAATTATCTAATTAACAAAATGGCTTCCATTACCCAGAGGGGCCGCAAGAGGACAGAGAAACGCATCTCCTCAGTCCTATAGATTATTATCTGACTTATGATTATTAAGATGAAACATTTCTGACAATTTTTCTATATTATTTAACATTGAGCGTTTTTCTTTTTCTTTTACAGTGAAACGGGAAATTTCTTTCCCGAAAATATCCTGTTTAGAATAGGATTCATAGGAATGGCCATTGCCTGTAAGTAACAATCACGGAAGTGATTATAATATGCTCTTACTTCTGGGGGATGGCGGGTTATTATAAAAAGTCTTATATCTGATTATATTACTCTGGGGTCAAACCTACATTTATTTTTTACAAAAATGTGATTACTACGTCAGTGAGAGATGCAGGCTGGTTGCTAGGGACTCATTGCTGGACAAGACTGTGGTTGTTAGGTAGTGTATCCCTAGCAACCAGACTGTCAGACATGACTCAGACTTGGCATCAGTCGCACCCTGCCCCCATCTCAGTCTACAGTAGTAATCAGAATTTTCTAAAAAATAAAAATAAAGTTTTGTTAATTTCAACTGATAATAATTGTCCGGATTAGACGATGTAGATAAATGTTCCCGTCCATTATTGAAGGTTTCTTGTTGGGTTTAGCGTTTGGTCCACGTTTCATAGATGTTATTAGGTGGTTTTACACGTGGTACAGGATTAATTCGGCTCATTTGCTCTTTTTCAGCTCTGGGCCTGACATTTCTACACTATAAGTACATCATGCTCCATGCTGAAGCCTTTGGGGATCGTCAGGCCTTGGTTCAAAAGATCCTCCTGGCAATTGGATGGTCATCATGCGTCGGGACAGCCATGATGGCTACATTCTCGGTAAGTTAATAAATGTTTTACGTTGATAGGGTTGTCCCATCTTCACTAAATAGGGACCCGCTGGCAATTAGCTAATTACTGTAGGTCCGGCAGCTGAACCCCTGGTGATCATGATCAGCGGTTATCACCGAGTGGCCACACACTAAAGTGGTATTACATGGCTTATTAGAATGAATGGACGACCATGTAATAGATGTGTGTCCTCAGTCCCCCCAGAGTAGAAGCCTTTTTTTGTTAGTGGCTTTCTGCTCTGTCTAATAGGGAAGCAGGAGACCCCCCTCTATATCCATTATATCTCTGGGGTTATTATATCAGAACACGTTATTTAGGATTTATTGGGAAGTTCTGAGGGTAAATTAGTGATTAGTTCCATAAGATTTGCTCTAACCTCTGTCTGCTTGTTTTCTAGACCTACTATTATCCAATAACTCACCGGATTAATGCTTGCATTGCATTCGGGTTTGGCAGCCTTTACAACCTTTGGCAGTCCATACTCCTCTACAAATTGTCCGAAAGCCGAAACTTCATCAGCCATTTCAGACTGGCGTCCTGCATAATGGCCGTGACCTTAGTGGTTTCATGTATCCTTTCTTAAATAATATTTGAATGGAATCCAACCGTCCTTGTCTTTAGGTTCACATGTAGAAAACTTCAGATCCTGAGGTGATCATTTCCCTTCATTTTCTGATCTCTGCCGTCAGATGGCGACATACTGGTGTAACACAGCGTCATCTGGTAACATTGTTCAGCTTCTTGCAGGAAGATGCTGAATAGAAAGCAGCGGTACTGTCATTGCTATATATGTATTATATTAACATTTATCTTACATAAAAGTGTAGTAAATCCTATAAGACACTTACTAAACATAAGAAACTTTATTTTCCTATATAATAAATTACCAGTCATTGGAAATAAGGTATCCGTATACACCCACCTGTGCGCTGGAGATCAGTGTGTAAAGGTATGTACAGTATATCTCATACATAATATCAAGTTATTGACATGCTGAGCTGCTGGTACAAACCAGTCGATGTAAAATTCCTTTAATCCGGTATTAATGAGATTATTTTGGATTATTGTATAGATTTTATTTGCACCCCTAGAAGCCGTTCTATAGGAAAACAATTGGACCTATAATCTTTGTGCTCGTTCTCAGCACCATGGTGATCGTGACGTCCGCAATGTAATGGATATGGTGTCATATGACAATGGGTCAGGTCCATTTTGGCATCGCCGTCAGTCACATGACTCCATGTAATAAACATTAATGCGGCAAAACCTCGGCTGGGGCGGAAAGTTCTTGTTTTGCGCAATTTTTTCTATATTAATTTTGATATTTTTTCACAGATCAGTGAAATGACAGCAAAGATCATAGAGTGGTCGATGTTGGTCCTCATTCTGGTGAATGTATTGAGCTACTATCAGAATATGCAGGTCAGTAGACGTCACCTCATTATCACCTCGTATACCAGACCTCGTAATAACATTATTATTCATCTCTACAATCATGGGGTTTATAATGTGGATATGTGTTTCTTTTCTTAGAGTTTATCTATAACAATTACCTGGAAAAGCTTCACCATCTCCAAGAGCGAGAAGAACCATTTATAAACAGTGGACACTACAGATGAGGTGGAATGGCACGTCACAGCCGAGCAGGAACTTCTCTGGGAACATCCTAAACTGCTTAACTCCAGAGATGGCGACCACTCCACCAGCTCCAACCTTTCTCCCAAATATCATCTTACATCAGGGAGAAAGAGCTACAAGAACCGTTTATGACCAGCGGACTCTACAGCGAGGTGGAATAGCAAGTCACAGCCGAGCAGGAACATCTCAAACTGCAAAGGCTCTGGAAATGCCACGAAATCTACCAGCTCCAACCTTTCTCCAAAAAACAACTTACATCAGGGAGAAAGATCTACAAGATCCGTTTATGACCAGCGGACTCTACAGCGAGGTGGAATGGCACGTCACAGCCGAGCAGGAACATCTCAAACTGCAAAGGCTCTAGAAATGCCACGAAATCTACCAGCTCCAAGCTTTCTCCAAAAAACAACTTACATCAGGGAGAAAGATCTACAAGATCCGTTTATAACCAGCGGATTCTACAGCGAGGTGGAATGGCACGTCACAGCCGAGCAGGAATATCTCAAACTGCAGAAGCTCCGGTTATACAACCAAGTGCCGAGACATCCACCACCTCCAACCTTTCTCCCAAATATCATCTTACCACAAGGAGAGAAGCAGCGGACTGTTTACTATCCTCATTGTCCTTGTTTGTTGGCTTATAAAACGGTTTAGTAAAGTCATTTTCTACCACCTGAAACCTGTTTTTGTCTTCATTACTGTCAATAATAATAATAATAATAATAATCCTGAGTCTTCCATAGATCTGTCCTCATGAACCTGGAGGAATAAGAACGTCTTATTCTTATAGTGTATTTTTTACACTATAAGACGTACATTTTATCAATAAAAAAATCTTGCTACAAAATGTGTACACGTGATAGTCCGGACTCAGGGGAGCCTGGCGGCCCCTTATTAGACCTAATGAGAGACCCCCTTTAGAGCGAATAGCGTGGGGGACACATGGGATCACTTCGCACCCCCTTTTACCCTTTTTTCTTCTTTCTTTTCCCTTATTCTGTTCCCTTGTTTTTCCTATATTCTGCTTTTCCCCCTATTTTGTCTTTTGGTGTCTTCTCACACCCCTTCTTTGGGGTGTGGCTTTACGGTATTTACCTTGTTCTAGAAGTTTCCTCAGGTTTGACCTTGTGACCAGGCAGATGTTGGCAACAGTCCAGGGATTGGTTTGAGGAGCTGAGCGGCGGGAAATCCTGGAGGATAAAAGGATGTCTGGTCCGATCAGCAGATTGTCTGAAGAAGCTGTTTGAATCAGCCCCGCCCACCCTCCCTTGTTCAAGGACAGAATTCCCGCCCACCCTCCCTTGTTCAAGGACAGAATTCCCGCCCACCCTCCGTTGTTTAAGGACAGAATTCCCGCCCACCCTCCCTTGTTCAAGGACAGAATTCCCGCCCAACCTCCCTTGTTCAAGGACAGAATTCCCGCCCCCCCTCCCTTGTTCAAGGACAGAATTCCCGCTCACCCTCCCTTGTTCAAGGACAGAATTCCCGCCCACCCTCCCTTGTTCAAGGACAGAATTCCCGCTCACCCTCCCTTGTTCAAGGACAGAATTCCCGCCCACCCTCCCTTGTTCAAGGACAGAATTCCCGCCCACCCTCCCTTGTTCAAGGACAGAATTCCCGCCCACCCTCCCTTGTTCAAGGACAGAATTCCCGCTCACCCTCCGTTGTTCAAGGACAGAATTCCCGCCCACCCTCCCTTGTTCAAGGACAGAATTCCCACTCACCCTCCCTTGTTCAAGGACAGAATTCCTGCCCACCCTCCGTTGTTCAAGGACAGAATTCCCGCCCACCCTCCCTTGTTCAAGGACAGAATCCCCGTCGCGGAGTTTGTTAGTGGGTTGTCTCGCAGCTAATGCTGTGTGGACAAGTGCTTGTTTATTGGACGTTTCATTATTGGACATTATTTATTTAATTATTTATTTATTAATTCATTCAAGTTGATTATAAAGATTTATTAATATTTTTATGTTACCCATAATAAACACCACAGCCTTTTACTTCCAACTATATTGTATGCTTGACTTTTATTTAAGGTTTTTGAGGGGTTGCGAATGTTATTCCATGATCTGTATGATCGATGGTGGGCGGGGAGGGAATTCGATCACGATGTGAATATTGCATTTAGCTTCCCGTCAGCGGCCAGACACACCACTAGAGCCTGTGGAGGATGGTAAACTATTAGACCACCAAGGAGACAGCAATTTACCTTTTCCTTACCCAAGACCACCAGGGAACCAAATACTGACCCTCTATGTAATACACGGATGTGCTGGTTCCACCAGAGAGACGCTCTTTATAGATGAGGGCAGTGGCGTAGCTATAGGGGTCGCAACTGCAACCGGGCCCCTAAGCCTGTCTGCGCCGAGTCACTCACAGCACAGTGCAGAGGAGAAGGATCCTCCACCCATCGTGGGAACGGGGATAGGTAAGTAATTATGTTATAAGTCTTCTATTAGGTACATACTTATTGGGGCATTATACTGGGTATTGGAGGGGGGGTTATATGGCAGCTGCTGAGGGGGCATTATACTGAATGAGACAGCGATGGGGGCATTATACTGTAGGGGGGCATTATACTTTATGTGGCCAGCTATGGGTGGCAATATACTGTGGGGGCAGCTATAGGGGCATTATACTGTTGGCGCAGCTCTGGGGGGCATTATAGTGTGAGGGGCAACAATGGGCGCATTATACTGTAGGGGTCCAACTATGGGAACATTATTCTGTGGTGGTCAGCTATAAGGGGCATTATACGGTGTGGGGGCTGCTATGGGGAGCATTATACTGTGTGGGGGCAGCTATGGGGGGCCACTATACTGTGTGGTGGCATTATACTGTGGGGGCATTATAGTGTGGGGGCATTCATAGGGTCTGTCGGGCAAGCTAGCTGGGCATTGTATACCCTAGTCTGTCTGGCTAAAGGTCTCCCAGTGTTTTCTAGTTCCCAGTGTTACCCGTTCCTGCTGCCTGTACCCTGCATCCCGTACAATCGTTACCTGCTGTGAAAGCCAAGTCGTGTCTTCCACTGCATCCGCGGCGTCACCTGCTGTGAAAGCCAAGTCGTGTCTTCCACTGCATCCGCGGCGTCACCTGCTGTGAAAGCCAAGTCGAGTCTTCCGCTGCATCCGCGGCGTCACCTGCTGTGAAAGCCAAGTCGTGTCTTCCACTGCATCCGCGGCGTCACCTGCTGTGAAAGCAAAGTCGTGTCTTCCGCTGCATCCGCGGCGTCACCTGCTGTGAAAGCCAAGTCGTGTTCCTGCCACTATCTACATTGCCTCAGGTACCCGTTCAGAACTATAGACATTGTTTTGTACCTTGTTGGCCAGCTGCTTTCCCGCTACGCGGTACGGCCCAGTGGGTCCACACCCTGTGCCGTGACACCCAACAAGTGAAAATCCACTTCCTGGTTGGTGCTTGTTTGGCCAAGTTTTCTCAACTCATTTACATAGACTTAACAAGTCTTGCGTGAAAAATGCAGTCCGCACGGAAGTGCTTCCGTGTGGCATTTACTTCAATGGGTGCGTGATGCGTGAAAAACGCCCAAAGAACGGACATCTCGTGACTTTTTCGCAACGGACTCACGCAGCGTAAAAATCACGCACATGTCTGCACGGCCCCAATAGGTCTGTGTGACGCGCGTGAAAATCACGCGCGTTGCACGGACGTATATCCCGTTCGTCGGAATAATCCCTTAGCATAAATAAATGGGGGGTGGCATCACATCATCATGATCTACAGGGATTGGCCAGTGATCACATGGTAGGGGGGCTATAGAGCTCCCTATAAGATAGTAATGCCCTTCGTCCTCTTTGGGCCCTGCAGCTTGGCGTCTTTCCCTCCCCCACTCCCTCTCTTGATTTGACTCCTTAATGACACGACCAATTTAGTTTTTTTTATTTTAGTTTATTACTATTTGTGGGGTGAAATTAGCAAAAAAAAAAAAAACAGCAAATGCGCCATTTTCTGGGGGATTTCGTTTTTACGGCGTCTATCGTGCGGTAATAACTACATGTTCACTTTATTCTACGGATTAATACAATTCCTGCCTCGCTGCCGGACAACTGTCTCGCACTGAAAATATGATCGCACTGTGTTCGGTCCGGTACTTGCGCCCGAAATACGTCCGTCAATTACGGACGTAATGACCTAATGACCTCGTGTGAACATACCCTCATAGTTCGGACTTTTGCAAACGCTGCGATATCAGGACTGCAAGGACCCATTGTCCACCTTACCTGCCCAGGACCTTATACCATCCTTCTTTAAATAAAACACCAACACCTTCTTTATGGAAATGTGGAAGTGGCCACAGCTTTATTATTATTTACAACCATCGACATGAAGACATATATATATTTCTTTCTCTCCTTCTCCTGAAAAATGCTGATGCTCCCTGTACTCCATCAGGCATGTAGGGTGCTAACTCTGTCTTCTTTGCCGTACTTTCCGCCAGCTGTGACATCTACAAAAGAACCAGAAAAACACCAGAACAAGAATATAACCGTAGAAAATTTTTTAAAACCAAAACCAACACCACAAGGGGAGGGAGGGCGGGTGTTTCTCCCGCTGCAGCTTGAAGGTAAGAGGGCGTTCTGCCCCAAACCCCAGCCTTATATCTCCTTAACCACGCCCCTCTTACCCCTTGTTCACCAATCCTGGTCCTGGGCATTATTTAAACGTTCCATCCTTCTTTAACCCCTCGCAGTTCCTGACACTCTCCCTAGGCGCTTCAGTGTCTGCAAGACTGCAAGGACCCATTCTCCACCTTACCTGCCCAGGACCTTATACCATCCTTCTTTAAATAAAACACCAACACCTATTTTAAGGAAATGTGGAAGTGGCCACAGCTTTATTATTATTTACAACCATCGGCATGAAGACATATATATATTTTCTTTTCTCTCCTTCTCCTGAAAAATGCCGATGCTCCCTGTACTCCATCAGGCATGTAGGGTGCTAACTCTGTCTTCTTTGCCGTACTTTCCGCCAAGGAGGGGAACTGAGAAACCTACTCAGTCCCCCGACCACCCCCACCAAGCAACGCCAGTCCTCTCTCGGCACCATCCAACAAATCTAACAGAAAGATATCGAGCCCAATATCGTTGAGGTGTACCCCATCCGGCGCCAGCAAATCTGCATTATCCCCTTCCAAGGATTGGTGCCGCAGCCCAACTCCACCTATCAAGCGAACGAACCGCGACACCCGCACATTAAGCAACCTGCGCACTTTCTCCAACGCTGCCAAGTTCCTGGCACCCCGCCACACCGTCCGCGCCACTATCTCAGACCATACCACCACGCAGCGAGCGAACAGAACCTGAAAACGCGCCAATTCAGTCCGAATTAATGATAACAACTCGGCCATTTTAACTTGGCCGATATCATTCCCCCCGGCGTGAATGATCAGGACAACAGGTCCGTCAGTGTGCCTCGTAACTGCCACTACTTCTGGCAGCAACTGCACCCACCATAGTCCCCGGACACCTCTCCAGTGGACGTCGGCCTGTGAGAGGCCCAAATTCGGACCCAACGGCCTCCGTACTGCTCGGACTGCCGCCCAATGCACATATGAGTGCCCCAGGATCCACACCTTGGGGCGCCGCGACCCTAACAAAAAGAGAAGTCGAGCTAAATTCCAGATCAAATGAGAGAAAGGATACAGACAGGAATAGCATAACACGATACCCGGAAAGAACCGAGGACGGATGGGAGGGGGGAAGAGAGGGAGGGGAGGGGGGCAACACATGGGGGGAAAAAAGAAGAACTAACAGAGGGACCACGATAATCAATCACACTTTAAAACCAAATCCGGTCGCACATACGACTTATAGCTATTCGAACATCATCTACCCAAACGCATGATAGCCACTGAATCCAAGCCCAAGGCATCTGCCTCCGTGGCAGCGCCAATCCTAAACGAATGCGTACCAAACTCGCCCGGTGGCAGCCCCAGGTATTTCAGCCCAGCCTTAAAAACCGCCTCAAATTGAAAGCGCGACAATGCTGAACCATCTTGATGTATCAAGAATTGAGCCCCGGCCGCCCGGACAGACACAAATTCTTGAACAAACCTTACCGGACAATCCTGGCCCCCAATCTTCCCAATCGACAACCAAGCTCCCCTCCCTGCCGTATCTGTTTTTGACCTCCGAACGCAGACCCGGAGGGAATCACCCAACACCACCACATCAGATCCGAGAAGCCCACCGCGTGTGTTCACGCTGGGTGGAACCAGCTCCCTAACCCGCAATGCGGCAAAGAAAGCCAAAGAAAACGCCGCGCCAAACAACGAAACCTCATATTTATCCCGGCACACAAAACACAAAATGGATAGAAGCCGACCCAGGAGCGCAAAGGATACCGGACGCCACGTGTCCCTGGAAAACGCCTCTTTTCTCCACCCTTTCAAAGACTGCCTAACGACAAATTCTTTTGTAACATCTCTACATCCCCACAATTTTAACATAAAGGCCACCCCTGCTAAATGTTTACCTGCAGTGGCCGCACTGCAACCCTCCTGACGTAATTGCACCAAACTCGTAAGGGTGATATCAAGGTGACAACCATCCTGTGATGGAAAATTACCCCCCGCAATCTCCAACCACCGATCCCACGCTCTGCAATGACTCTTCGAAGTCGCTGCCACCACAGAACCCCTCAACAGTCTCATAAGTTGTCCTCGACCAGGGCCCATAAGTGAAGGGGTGGGGACTCCCCTTCTGCCAAAGCTGCCGCGTGCAATTCCCGAAACCAGGACATCTGTGAACGAGACAAAGCATCGGCCATCACATTATGAACTCCCGGAACATGTTTCGCCCGAAACCACACATTCAGCTCCAAACATTTCAAAACCAACCATCGTAATAAAGCTAATACCGGCAATGAACTAGACGACAAACCGTTCACCGCGTGCACAACCGCCATGTTGTCTCTCCAGAATACAATCCGCTTATTCACCATCACGCTACCCCACAAATCTATAGCAACTATAATAGGAAACAACTCTAATAACGTCAAATTACGTACAAAACCTAACTCCCTCCAATTCGAGGGCCAAGGGGACCTACACCAACTTCGGCCTAAAATTGCTCCAAAACCATCACTCCCAGCTGCATCCGTGAACAATTCCAAATCTATATTAGACAACTCAGCGTCCTGACAAACCGACCTCCCATTAAATGAACTCAAAAACGAATGCCAGACAAACAAATCCTTTTTCATCCAAGAAGTTAACCGGAGGAAATGATCCGATTTCAATATACCCCTAGTGGCTAATGACAAACGCCGAGAAAAAACACGACCCATAGGAATTATCCGACAGGCAAACACCAGCAATCCCAACAACGACTGTAACTGCTTTAATGTCACTTTTTTAGACCCCATGACCTGGTCAACCTGGGACACCAAACTTGCCAATTTGTCATCAGGCAAGCAAAAAATCATCCGTACGGTATCTATTTCAATACCCAAAAAGGACAAAACAGTTACCGGGCCCTCAGTTTTTTCTTCTGAAATAGGTACACCAAAACGAGACATCACCTGTCGAAACACCCGCAGCAACGTGCTGCACAACCCAGAGTCCCTATGGCCCACAAAAAGAAAATCATCCAAATAATGAATGACCGAAGCAAACCCAGACTCCAAGCGAACTACCCATTCTAGAAATGAAGCAAACATTTCAAAATAACTGCACGATATGAAACAACCCATGGGAAGGCACATATCAACATAAAATGTACCGTCTAAACAGCAACCCAGCAGGTGAAAACAGTCCGGATGAACCGGCAGCAACCGAAATGCCGCTTCAATGTCAGACTTAGCTAAAAACGCGCCCTGTCCTGCCGCCTGCACCAACCTCACTGCAACATCGAAAGAACTATACGAAACCGCCGCATCCGCACTGGAGATCCCGTCGTTAACCGATCCACCGCGGGGAAAGGAAAGGTGATGAATCAACCTAAACTTCCCCTGCTCCTTCTTTGGAACTAAGCCAAGGGGGGAAACTCGTAAGTTTGGATACGGCGGCTCGCGAAATGGATCTGCCATCCTCCCCAACTCAACTTCCTTTGCCAATTTTAGACGCGCAACACCGACATTCTCATTGATCGACTTCAAATTGTCAGCCAATGACAATGTTGCAGAATATTCAAAAGGGATCTCAAAACCATAGGAAAACCCACTAGTGAGCACCTCTGCTTCCCGTCTCCTGTGGTACCGCTCTAACCATGGGCCCATCTCGAGAACGTTCACCGGCGTTCTCCGCTGCGCCGGAAGGAGGTGCCTTGGCCGGCTGCTTACCTCTCCGGAAACACCTGAGCGCCGAATGAGCGCACCCACAGATGGAGCATTCATGTCGGAATTTGCACGTGGCAAAGAACCGACAATGACCCTCGTTGTAGAGCCAGCAGGCTCCCGTGGGCCTAGCGGCCGCAGCTCCAGGGACGGGGCCTGGCGCTTCGGCCGCACTGGGAAAGGGGCGTTGTTGTCTGCTCCCTTGCGCTAAGATGAGCTGCAACCAAACATCCGTTGCCTTTGTCGCCCAACTAATATCCGGCGACAAAGCCAAACGACGCCGAAATTCTTCATCGTAACGCCACCAGGCTGCACCACCGTGCAGCCTGTGGGCGCTGAAAATTGTGTCAAAGTAAACAACCAACTCGGCCCCTTTTACGGGGTAGCGCTGGCAAATAACGTGAGCCAGTGTAGCATAACACTGTACCCAGTTGCCAAAATTTTTCGCGACCTTAACTTTTTTATCTGAACCTCTCTCAAATACCCGCTCCTTATCGACAGTCACCTGCTCCACAGAGACCAAGGACCAAATATCCACAAATTCATTCCTCCAAATTTTGTCCTTGATCTCCGCTGACAAATGAGTCCCGAGAGGAGCGACCCCACAAAACAAAGAATCCCGAAACTTTAGACTAGCTAAAGTATTTTCTCTCTCAGAGGGGAGCCTAGCCCCCCCTGGTGGCACAGAGGGAACTGACGTTCCCTCGTTCACATTCAATCCAGTCACCACGGCTTTTAAAACAGAAATCAGATCCGTACCCGATGCATTAGATTTATTAAGCCATGCGTCACCGCAGGCCGACTCACCACTCCCAGAGGTCCCACCGACTCCAGAGGGTCCTTCAGTCACTTGCCGCGGCACTGGAACCATGGCCTGAACCTCCTCCACCGACCCGGCGGGAGGAACATCCGACAAGTGCCGCACCTCCCGGCGTCGACTGTGTCCCTGCGGCCGTGATGATCTCCGCGAAGACCTCTTCCGCGACTCCGATGAGGCAGATGCTGATGACGCTGACGAGGAGGAGAATCCTTCGCTGGATGACGAGGAAGACCGCCGACCATGCCTCTTCGGGCCACCCGATATGCGACGTCTGCGATGGCCGTGGCGGCGATGTCTTGCAGAACGACGTTTCCTCCCTCGCCTGGAACGCTCCCTCACCGAACCTACAGGAGAAAAATGAGATGAGGCAGGAGAAGGGCAAACCGGACCAGACGTTCCCCTGACCCTACACTCACTAGAACAATCCCCACCCGGCCTCGACCCCTGCTGGCAGGGGACCGGAGGAGACCGGGGGTGAGAAGCAGCAGGCGCAGCAGAAGCCCCCGCCCCAGGGCTGGGCTGAGTACTCACCGCTCGCTTCTTTGTGCCCGCCACCATCTTCTTTACATGGGCGCCGCCATCTTGATTCCTGGCTGACCTGCGCCGACCCGGAAGACCCGCCTCTGTTCTCTCTCCAACCATTTCCGGCTGATCAGAGAACAAAACGGGGAGCGATGACGTCGGTGCTGGCTGCTTGCAGGAACCGGAAGTAAGTCCCAGTTCCCGCGAACATGCCTCGTGGTAGGCAACCATGGCGGACCAGCTTTCTGGACCCGCCATACTCACCCCACTGTCCAGGAAGTCGCCTGCCCCATCCGTACCCGCAGCTGCAGCTCGAGGTAGGTTGTACCGTGCCTGTGCCGGTTTAACCGCAGCCCTCTTACCGCTATGGGGAGGGACGCCAGCGCGACGCGTGGACGGGGGAGAGGGCGGCACTATGTCGCCCGACGAAGCGCCGGGTGAAATAGGCCTAGGGGAAATACTGGGACCAGCGCGCAACGGTGCAGCAGTCACCGCGCCCCGAACGGGAACGGGGCTGGGGCTTAAGCGAACAGGGGGGCGGATAACACGCTGCGGCCTACCTAGGGTAGCCGCTCCCGGCTGTTCCATGCCCCGATCCGATCCACTCCTTCTCCCATCCGCCAACAGGGATTCCAGCCAGACAGGCCCCTCCAAAGCCACCCGCTGTGCCACCTGCCGCAAAAGATCCTCCACCATCAGTGCAAGACTGTCCGCCGAAACGACAGGAAAAAAGGCTCTGAATCTCCCAGCTCCACCAGAGGATGTTTCTCCCGCTGCAGCTTGGAGGTAAGAGGGCATTCTGCCCCAAACCCCAGCCTTATATCTCCTTAACCACTCCCCTCTTACCCCTTGTTCACCAATCCTGGTCCTGGGCATTATTTAAACGTTCCATCCTTCTTTAACCCCTCGCAGTCCCTGACACTCTCCCTAGGCGCTTCAGTGTCTGCAATTATACTAACTTATATGTTGTTTAACATTACTTTAGGGAAAAAATGGGAAGAGGGAATTTTTTAGAAATGTAAATATTATTTTTGGGGATATTTGCAAAAAACTTTATTTTCCTTTTTAAAATTCAGTTTAGAAGTCCCCCTAGTGGACTTGAACCAGCGATTATTGGATTGCTCACACGATCCACTGCAATACTAAAGTATTACTGTATATCATGATTTTTACAGCCACCTATGAAGCCCTGCCGGAGAACAAAGATGGCAGACCCTTCATTAGGCCCCCGGGCTGCCATGATAACCATCGGTATCCCGCTATAGCATCGTGGGGGCACAAGGGCACGTAGGTGGGGGTCGCCCCTCTCATTCTAATGCTTTAGATGCTGCGGTCGTGATTGACTGTGGCATCTAAGGGGTTAAACGGGAAGACTCAAAGTGATTTTTGATTCTGTCCGTTGCAGTGAGGTGTTGGCCATATTACACAGCGAATACCCGCTAAGTATGGAGCGAGCTCAGCCCGTGATCCCGCTCCATACTTTCCCTTAACGACTGTCACGTACATGTATGTGGCATCTTGTTAAGGAGTTAGGGTATGTTCACACGCGGTGGTTTCAGACGTAATTCGGGAGTTTTAAGCCTCGAATTACGCATTAAAAAACACCCATAATACGTCTACAAACATCTGCCCATTGCTTTTAATGGGAATTACGATGTTCTGTTCCCACAAGCCTTTATTTTACTCGTCGCTGTCAAAATACGGCGCGTAAAATGACGGCTCGTCAAAAGAAGTGCAGGTCATTTCTTGGGGCGTTTGTGAAGGCGTTTTTCATTGACTCCATTGAAAAACAGCTCCAAAAATGTCCGTAAAGAACGCTGCGAAAAACGCGAGTTGTTAAAAAAAGTCTCAAAATCAGGAGTTATTCGCCTGAAAACCCATTGCTTTTTTTTTGCCTCAAAACTGCTCCGTATTTTCAGACGTTTTTTAGTTTGCGTGTGAACATAGCCTTAAATGTCATTTTGTTGATAATTGTTTCAGAGTTTTTATGTTCATCCTGTTTTGATCATTTTGTTCTGTTCCAGATGTCACAGCGGCGGTTCTAGGAGGATCTTGTCTCTACCGTTCGTGAAATCACCCGGAAACAACTGGAGCATGCCCATCGCGCCTGCAATGTTCTGGCACCCAGGGTGACCTGTTTATCTTGCAATGTGTTTATCCAACCAGCGGACAACGTCCTCAAATGTATTGTTAATAATAAAAGCTGTGGCCGACCCCCACTTTACCCCCACATCTTGGTCTGGGTCTCAGTTATTTCATATAAATGTTAGAGGTTGTGTTATGTGGGGGTGATGTCATCATTGGTCCTGTCAGTCTTTTTTTTACCAAATTTAATCCCCTGTGATACAATGCCATCACCCAAAACAACATGGAAAAATCAATAGAGGGGGGTAAATACTTTTTATTAGCACAGTATAACAGATGACCTTACATTGACCTCTGTGGAAAAAGACGCTAAAATGTCACTACATCAATGACTTGTGTTCTGGGGTCTGCGAAGCCCATAGCAGATATAAGTTCATAGCAGATACTAAACCATGGCAGCTCCAGAGCAGAACTGACCTTACTGTGATGACATCACGGAGCTATGATGTCACAGAGAGCTGAGAAGTTGGGAATTCCCCTTGACAGCAGCAGAACTGACCTTACTGTGACATCATGATGACATCACGGAGCTATGATGTCACAGAGAGATGATGAGAGGTTATAAATATTCCCCTGACAGCTGCGCGGTCTTACTTTCTGTGAATTGACACAGAGCGCGATTTTCTAATTGATTGGCGACTTTTCATTATTATGGAAATCAATGGACTGGGATTCTTCACCATCTCCTTGGCCTTTTGGTGTGTGGCCTGGCTCTCTGGTAGCTACACCCTGACTGTTATCAACAGCCATGCCCCCCCACTGATGTACATCAGGTAAGATGGAGAATTACACGACTTTTATAGTTTGGGAATGTATAAGGTAATTACTTAAATAAGGAGGAAATATCTAATTAACAAAATGGCTTCCATTACCCAGAGGGGCCACAAGAGGACAGAGAAACGCATCCCCCAGTCCTATAGATAATTATCTGACGGCTGATTATTAAGATGAAACAATTCCGACAATTTTTCCATATTATTTAACATTGAGCGTTTTTCTTTTTCTTTTACAGTGAAACGGGAAATTTCTTTCCCGAAAATATCCTGTTTAGAATAGGATTCATAGGAATGGCCATTGCCTGTAAGTAAATATCACGGAAGTGATTATAATATGCTCTTACTTCTGGGGGATGGCGGGTTATTATAAAATGTCTTATATCTGATTATATTACTCTGGGGTCAAACCTACATTTATTTTTTACAAAAATGTGATTACTACGTCAGTGAGAGATGCAGGCTGGTTGCTAGGGACTCATTGCTGGACAAGACTGTGGTTGTTAGGTAGTGTATCCCTAGCAACCAGACTGTCAGACATGACTCAGACTTGGCATCAGTCGCACCCTGCCCCCATCTCAGTCTGCAGTAGTAATCAGAATTTTCTAAAAAAAATAAATAAAGTTTTGTTAATTTCAACTGATAATAATTGTCTGGATTAGACGATGCAGATAAATGTTCCCGTCCATTATTGAAGGTTTCTTGTTGGGTTTAGCATTTGGTCCACGTTTCATAGATGTTATTAGGTGCTTTTACACATGGTACAGGATTAATTCGGCACATTTGCTCTTTTTCAGCTCTGGGCCTGACGTTTCTACACTATAAGTACATCATGCTCCATGCTGAAGCCTTTGGGGATCGTCAGGCCTTGGTTCAAAAGATCCTCCTGGCAATTGGATGGTCATCATGCGTCGGGACAGCCATGATGGCTACATTCTCGGTAAGTTAATAAATGTTTTACGTTGATAGGGTTGTCCCATCTTCACTAAATAGGGACCCGCTGGCAATTAGCTAATTACTGTAGGTCCGGCAGCTGAACCCCTGGTGATCATGATCAGCGGTTATCACCGAGTGGCCACACACTAAAGTGGTATTACATGGCTTATTAGAATGAATGGACGGCCATGTAATAGATGTGTGTCCTCAATCCCCCCAGAGCAGAAGCCATTTTTTGTTAGTGGCTTTCTGCTCTGTCTAATAGGGAAGCAGGAGACCCCCCTCTATATCCATTATGTCTCCGGGGTTATTATATCAGAACACGTTAATTAGGATTTATTGGGAAGTTCTGGGGGTAAATTAGTGATTAGTTCCATAAGATTTGCTCTAACCTCTGTCTGCTTGTTTTCTAGACCTACTATTATCCAATAACTCACCGGATTAATGCTTGAATTGCATTCGGGTTTGGCAGCCTTTACAACCTTTGGCAGTCCATACTCCTCTACAAATTGTCCGAAAGCCGAAACTTCATCAGCTATTTCAGACTGGCGTCCTGCATAATGGCCGTGAACTTAGTGGTTTCATGTATCCTTTCTTAAATAATATTTGAATGGAATCCAACTGTCCTTGTCTTTAGGTTCACATGTAGAAAACTTCAGATCCTGAGGTGATCATTTCCCTTCATTTTCTGATCTCTGCCGTCAGATGGCGACATACTGGTGTAACACAGCGTCATCTGGTAACATTGTTCAGCTTCTTGCAGGAAGATGCTGAATAGAAAGCAGCGGTACTGTCATTGCTATATATGTATTATATTAACATTTATCTCACATAAAAGTGTAGTAAATCCTATAAGACACTTACTAAACATAAGAAACTTTATTTTCCTATATAATAAATTACCAGTCATTGGAAATAAGGTATCCGTATACACCCACCTGTGTGCTGGAGATCAGTGTGTAAAGGTATGTACAGTATATCTCATAAATAATATCAAGTTATTGACATGCTGAGCTGCTGGTACAAACCAGTCAATGTAAAATTCCTTTAATCCGGTATTAATGAGATTATTCTGGATTATTGTATAGATTTTATTTGTACCCCTAGAAGCCGTTCTATAGGAAAACAATTGGACCTATAATCTTTGTGCTTGTTCTCAGCACCATGGTGATCGTGACGTCCGCAATGTAATGGATATGCTGTCTTATGACAATGGGTCAGGTCCATTTTGGCATCGCCGTCAGTCAGATGACTCCATGTAATAAACATTAATGCGGCAAAACCTCGGCTGGGGCGGAAAGTTCTTGTTTTGCGCAATTTTTTCTATATTCATTTTGATATTTTTTTAACAGATCAGTGAAATGACATCAAAGATCATAGAGTGGTCGATGTTGGTCCTCATTCTGGTGAATGTATTGAGCTATTATCAGAATATGCAGGTCAGTAGATGTCACCTCATTATCTCCTCGTATACCAGACCTCGTAATAACATTATTATTCATCTCTACAATCATGGGGTTTATAATGTGGATATGTGTTTCTTTTCTTAGAGTTTATCTATAACAATAACCTGGAAAAGCTTCACCATCTCCAAGAGCGAGAAGAACCATTTATAAACAGTGGACACTACAGATGAGGTGGAATGGCACGTCACAGCCGAGCAGGAACTTCTCTGGGAACATCCTAAACTGCTTAACTCCAGAGATGGCGACCAATCCACCAGCTCCAACCTTTCTCCCAAATATCATCTTACATCAGGGAGAAAGAGCTACAAGAACCGTTTATACCAGCGGACTCTACAGCGAGGTGGAATGGCACGTCACAGCCGAGCAGGAACATCTCAAACTGCAAAGGCTCTGGAAATGCCACGAAATCTACCAGCTCCAACCTTTCTCCAAAAAACAACTTACATCAGGGAGAAAGATCTACAAGATCCGTTTATGACCAGCGGACTCTACAGCGAGGTGGAATGGCACGTCACAGCCGAGCAGGAATATCTCAAACTGCAGAAGCTCCGGTTATACAACCAAGTGCCGAGACATCCACCACCTCCAACCTTTCTCCCAAATATCATCTTACCACAAGGAGAGAGAAGCAGCGGACTGTTCACTATTCTCATGGTCCTTGTTTGTTGGCTTATAAAACGGTTTAGTAAAGTCATTTTCTACCACCTGAAACCTGTTTTTGTCTTCATTACTGTCAATAATAATAATAATAATAATAATAATCCTGAGTCTTCCATAGATCTGTCCTCATGAACCTGGAGGAATAAGAACGTCTCAATGTTTTTGTAGCAAAATTCAGAATTATGAAAAATATTAATATATTTTTTACACTATAAGACGTACATTTTATCAATAAAAAAATCTTGCTACAAAATGTGTACACGTGATAGTCCGGACTCAGGGGAGCCTGGCGGCCCCTTATTAAACCTGATGAGAGGCCCCCCTTTAGAGCGAATAGCGTGGGGGACACATGGGATCACTTCGCACCCCCTTTTACCCTTTTTTCTTCTTTCTTTTCCCTTATTCTGTTCCCTTGTTTTTCCTATATTCTGCTTTTCCCCCTATTTTGTCTTTTGGTGTCTTCTCACACCCCTTCTTTGGGGTGTGGCTTTACGGTATTTACCTTGTTCTAGAAGTTTCCTCAGGTTTGACCTTGTGACCAGGCAGATGTTGGCAACAGTCCAGGGATTGGTTTGAGGAGCTGAGCGGCGGGAAATCCTGGAGGATAAAAGGATGTCTGGTCCGATCAGCAGATTGTCTGAAGAAGCTGTTTGAAGCAGCCCCGCCCACCCTCCCTTGTTCAAGGACAGAATTCCCGCCCACCCTCCCTTGTTCAAGGACAGAATTCCCGCCCACCCTCCGTTGTTTAAGGACAGAATTCCCGCCCACCCTCCCTTGTTCAAGGACAGAATTCCCGCCCACCCTCCCTTGTTCAAGGACAGAATTCCCGCTCACCCTCCCTTGTTCAAGGACAGAATTCCCGCCCACCCTCCCTTGTTCAAGGACAGAATTCCCGCTCACCCTCCCTTGTTCAAGGACAGAATTCCCGCCCACCCTCCCTTGTTCAAGGACAGAATTCCCGCCCACCCTCCCTTGTTCAAGGACAGAATTCCCGCCCACCCTCCCTTGTTCAAGGACAGAATTCCCGCCCACCCTCCCTTGTTCAAGGACAGAATTCCCGCTCACCCTCCCTTGTTCAAGGACAGAATTCCCGCCCACCCTCCCTTGTTCAAGGACAGAATTCCCGCTCACCCTCCCTTGTTCAAGGACAGAATTCCCGCCCACCCTCCCTTGTTCAAGGACAGAATTCCCGCCCACCCTCCCTTGTTCAAGGACAGAATTCCCGCCCACCCTCCCTTGTTCAAGGACAGAATTCCCGCCCACCCTCCCTTGTTCAAGGACAGAATTCCCGCCCACCCTCCCTTGTTCAAGGACAGAATTCCCGCCCACCCTCCCTTGTTCAAGGACAGAATTCCCGCCCACCCTCCCTTGTTCAAGGACAGAATTCCCGCCCACCCTCCCTTGTTCAAGGACAGAATTCCCGCTCACCCTCCGTTGTTCAAGGACAGAATTCCCGCCCACCCTCCCTTGTTCAAGGACAGAATTCCCACTCACCCTCCCTTGTTCAAGGACAGAATTCCTGCCCACCCTCCGTTGTTCAAGGACAGAATTCCCGCCCACCCTCCCTTGTTCAAGGACAGAATCCCCGTCGCGGAGTTTGTTAGTGGGTTGTCTCGCAGCTAATGCTGTGTGGACAAGTGCTTGTTTATTGGACGTTTCATTATTGGACATTATTTATTTAATTATTTATTTATTAATTCATTCAAGTTGATTATAAAGATTTATTAATATTTTTATGTTACCCATAATAAACACCACAGCCTTTTACTTCCAACTATATTGTATGCTTGACTTTTATTTAAGGTTTTTGAGGGGTTGCGAATGTTATTCCATGATCTGTATGATCGATGGTGGGCGGGGAGGGAATTCGATCACGATGTGAATATTGCATTTAGCTTCCCGTCAGCGGCCAGACACACCACTAGAGCCTGTGGAGGATGGTAAACTATTAGACCACCAAGGAGACAGCAATTTACCTTTTCCTTACCCAAGACCACCAGGGAACCAAATACTGACCCTCTATGTAATACACGGATGTGCTGGTTCCACCAGAGAGACGCTCTTTATAGATGAGGGCAGTGGCGTAGCTATAGGGGTCGCAACTGCAACCGGGCCCCTAAGCCTGTCTGCGCCGAGTCACTCACAGCACAGTGCAGAGGAGAAGGATCCTCCACCCATCGTGGGAACGGGGATAGGTAAGTAATTATGTTATAAGTTTTCTATTAGGTACATACTTATTGGGGCATTATACTGGGTATTGGAGGGGGGGTTATATGGCAGCTGCTGAGGGGGCATTATACTGAATGAGACAGCGATGGGGGCATTATACTGTAGGGGGGCATTATACTTTATGTGGCCATCTATGGGTGGCAATATACTGTGGGGGCAGCTATAGGGGCATTATACTGTTGGCGCAGCTCTGGGGGGCATTATAGTGTGAGGGGCAACAATGGGCGCATTATACTGTAGGGGTCCAACTATGGGAACATTATTCTGTGTTGGTCAGCTATAAGGGGCATTATACTGTGTGGGGGCTGCTATGGGGAGCATTATACTGTGTGGGGGCAGCTATGGGGGGCCACTATACTGTGTGGTGGCATTATACTGTGGGGGCATTATAGTGTGGGGGCATTCATAGGGTCTGTCGGGCAAGCTAGCTGGGCATTGTATACCCTAGTCTGTCTTGCTAAAGGTCTCCCAGTGTTTTCTAGTTCCCAGTGTTACCCGTTCCTGCTGCCTGTACCCTGCATCCCGTACAATCGTTACCTGCTGTGAAAGCCAAGTCGTGTCTTCCACTGCATCCGCGGCGTCACCTGCTGTGAAAGCCAAGTCGTGTCTTCCACTGCATCCGCGGCGTCACCTGCTGTGAAAGCCAAGTCGTGTCTTCCGCTGCATCCGCGGCGTCACCTGCTGTGAAAGCCAAGTCGTGTCTTCCACTGCATCCGCGGCGTCACCTGCTGTGAAAGCAAAGTCGTGTCTTCCGCTGCATCCGCGGCGTCACCTGCTGTGAAAGCCAAGTCGTGTTCCTGCCACTGTCTACATTGCCTCAGGTACCCGTTCAGAAGTATAGACATTGTTTTGTACCTTGTTGGCCAGCTGCTTTCCCGCTACGCGGGAGGGTTTTGCTTCTGATTGCTCTAGAGGCTTTATGCACCTACTGTCCCAGGCAAACCAAGTCACTTTATGTGATCTGGAAAAAGAAATTGAAGAATTGCAAACTAATCTGAAAAATGACCTCTCCAACACAGAACTTGAGAAACTAAATGACGATCTTGATAGGGATTTTTCAAAATGGGAGCAGGAAATTCTTTCTGTTAAATCCTCTAAATTTCAGAGAGACAACAATGACTCTCAGCAAGGGAAGATGTACAGATGGCGCAAAATGGCGATCTAGATCTTTCAGTAGATCGAGGTCTACATCTTTCTCATCTGTGATATCCAGTGATAATCTTGGAAGATTAAAACGCAATGATGAGATAACCACCCCTCAAGAAACCATCTACTCTCGTAGAAACAGGGAGAGACAGGTGGCAAGGCGTAAGGACAACCAGACATACCAACAGGGGAAGAAACCAAGGAATACATTAGAGGTGATTAATTTATCTGAGCATTCCCTCTCGGAGACACAACGTGATGTACTGAGTAAGGGACTGACATTCTCACCCTGTAATTCCTTTAACTTCTTTGCAGCTATAAAGGATCTATATCTATTCTCACGAAAATTAATCCTTAAAAAGTTACATAGTAGATCTGGAGTAGATGTGGGACTGAATAGTGCTCTGGAGAAAGAAGCACTTAAGGCCCTTGAGGATCTGTTACAAGAGCAAATTTCTTCTGACCAAGGTAGGTTCCCAAAATCAATTATACCCAGATCATTGAGGTTCCCACCCTTGTCTATATGCCCACAAGTCGAGATTTTTACTAAGATGGTAATAAACGACTTTAAACGCATCTCGTCAAACAGGAAATTTGACAATTTAACTAAAAAACAACGTGATGCTTTAGAAGAACTAAAGGGATACGAGGATGTGGTATTCAAGGCGGCGGACAAGGGTGGGAACATCGTGATCTGGCCTATTGATAAGTATGAAAAGGAAGCATATAGACAACTTAGAGATAAAAATACCTATCTTAAACTTACTTATAACCCTTTGGGAACTTTCTCAGTAGAGTTATGCAAAATTCTCACGATGGCCCATGAGCAGGGAATTATTCCAAAAAACATATTTTCTGGACTAATGACACAATACCCAAGAATTCCAACTCTATATTTCCTGCCCAAAGTTCACAAAGATATGACAGACCCCCCGGGACGTCCCATAGTGTCAGGGATAGGCGGACTGTGCGATCCCATCTGTAGGTTCATTGATCATTATCTAAAACCCTTGGTAGAAAGCTTACCATCTCACGTCAAAGACACATCAGATGTTTTAAAAAGAATCGATGGCATCAATTTAGATGCTGATATGATCCTGGTGACAGCGGACATTGAGTCGCTGTACACCAGCATACGACATACTGACGGTTTAAATGCGGTACGTTTTTTTCTGGGGACGAGCAGCTGGGACGGCCCCACTTGTCGACTGGTTGTGGAATTACTGGAATACATCCTGACACATAACTTCTTTGTCTTTAAGGATGTATTCTACGTACAAAAACAAGGTACGGCCATGGGGGCGGCGTGTGCGCCGTCATACGCAAACCTGTTTCTCGGGTTTTGGGAGAGGCAGGTTTTCCATGATGGCGGCGCCCACGCCGATGACCATGTGCTGTCCTGGATGAGATACATTGATGATGTTCTATTTGTTTGGCAGGGGACAGAGACGCAGCTTATACACTTTATGCAATGTCTTAATGTTAATGACATGAACATAAAATTGACCTATGTATATGATCAACATAGGGTTGATTTTTTGGACATTAGCATTGAGGTTGACTCCACAGGCTGTCTCCAAACCGATGTCTTTAGGAAAAAGACGTCGGTTAATTCCTTACTCCATGCCTCCTCTGCCCACAGCCGGTCGACGATTGGTGCCGTCCCCACTGGTCAATTCCTGAGAATGCGACGCATTTGCTCATCTGAAGCAAACTTTGAGAAACAAGCTACTGATTTAAAAGAAAGATTTTTGGACAGGGGGTATAGCCATAGAAGTATTAAGAAGGGCTATAGACGGGCGCAATCTACGAGCCGGAACTCTATTTTACATTCCTTTGGAAAAAAGAAAAGTGATGACATCCAAATTCGATACATCACTACATACAATAACCAGTGGTATACGATGAGATCCGTGCTAGAGAAACACTGGCCAATTCTGCACTTAGAACCCGCGTTGGCAGGCAACCTTTCCAACAAACCCCTTATGACAGCTCGACGAAGTATGAACTTGAAGGATATGCTGGTAAGAAGCCACTACGTACCAAGACAGTGCAATCCATTCACATCAAGCACCCCTAGACATGGTTGTTACCCTTGTGGCGACTGCCTGTCCTGTAAGAATCTGGTCCGCACAACTAAATTTGTATCAATGATTGACAACAGGGAGTTTGAAATTAGACACTACATCTCTTGTAGTACAATGAATGTCATTTACTACGCCACTTGTGCCTGTCAAAAAGTATACGTGGGCCTAACGTCAAGACAATTACGTGTCAGAATACGTGAACACGTACGTGACATAGTGGCTGCAAGAGATGTGGATGACCTCACACTCCTTAAGACCATCCCTAAGCATTTTAAAATACACCATGCCTGTGATCCCAAATCATTTAAGGCATGGGGTATTGATAAAGTTCTCTCTGGGATTCGAGGCGGAGACGTCAAGAAACTGTTAGCCCAGAGGGAATGTAAGTGGATAGTCACCTTAGGTACTATGGCCCCTGTTGGTCTGAATGAGACACTAAGTTTTGTGTCATTTCTATGAACTCTCTGCCTATATGTATTTTTAATTTGTTTTTAACTGTATGTCTACTAATATATGTTTTTGTTCTATTTAGTCATTTCCTCTGTTGCTGATCATGTATGCCTTAGACCATCTGCGAATGTGCCTTCCGGGATTCTGAGGGATTGAATTTGGGCTTAAGAGACTCTCCAATATATTATATTTTATATTTAATTTATACGGTGTTGATATGTTAATAATGTATATTCACTTCTTGATAACATATTTTGTTATGTGACATCTCCTGTATTGTATTATGTATGAATTATTTTTCTGTAGTAGAAAACTTACCTTTTACTTATCACCATTATACTCTTTGTAATTCACTCTTTATATTTATTTGCATATAACTTTGGTATCTCATTAATTGCTGCTATAAATAAATTTTGTTAGCAAGCATCTTATTTTGTTTATTTTTGATACCCATGATTATAGTTTTTTTTTTTTCTGTAACTGTCACTTATATTAATAATCACCCCTTTAATATATATACTTTTTAGCTCATTTATTATGAGACTTTTTCACATGTTTAGCTTACAATCTGTAATATTTTATTTTTATTTTTTATTTTTATCTTTATTATTTTTATATTTTTATATTTTCATGTCTTTCTGTAGTATTACCTTATTATTATATTTTTCTGCAGGAATGTTTATTTACTCTAGTACTGATTACATTATCGTGACATGGATTGATATAATTATGATACCTGCTTCTCGTATGTCTGAATGATCTATTCATGTGATAGATTTTCTCCGGTATATTTGAGTTAGTGTGACAGTCCTATTGAACTTGTCCGCGAATAAGATAAACGGCACTTATAGTGGCCGAATTATCTTTTTAGTGCTAGATTGAGTCCCCCTTTTCCCTACTCTGTTCCTCATCCGTGTGTGTCAGTTCTGTCATCGCCGGGACTTGCCTGGATTGTTCACTGTACGCGTCTGCGCGTGCGCGGTTTCCGGAGCTGCGCATGCGTGGTCGTGTCTTGACGGCCCGGAGCTTAAGTATCGCGATGCCTTTTCTTTGGACGCGCACGGCGGAAGTCATTCCCCTATTGGCTGATGAGCTCAGTTGACCTTGTGACTTACAGCATAAGAGGCGTAATCTAAATGATTAGGAACATACCCCTTGAAAAAGCCATCCACGCGAAACGCGCGTTGGGGTTTCTCCACTTCTGGGAGTCACCATATTCCTGGAACGATATGGGTCAGTACTAGCGGTGTTTCTTTTGCAACCTTAAATATACGACTATTGATTGATACATTTACTTCTTTAAGCTTGCGATAGGTTTAGTTGCTAAACACTTATGTCCATTAATGTCTACTTAGACAGCAGGTGTTTTCGTACTGAGATCTTCTATGCCTAACTACTAGGTTCCTTATCTTGTTCATGCCTGTTACTAGACCAATCGCTCTTTGCTGATATGTACCGGTATTGTGTATGGTTATAATTAACCCTCATTTTCTCTGTATCTATCGTTTGCAAATCGTTTAGAACCACTGTTATAAACTAACAACCACTGATATAAACTGTTGTTTGTATTGTTTTACCTCTATGACCCATGTTCCTCTCCCATACTTTTGGAGATATACAGTCTTTTTTGATTTGTAGTCTATTTTTAATCGTGTTACTTGTATTGTCCAATAAAATATATATTTTTCTATGCCATTTGGCAAATTTACATTTATTGATAGTTTCTGACTCTTTCTTTCTCTTGTGTTTAATTGTTTTGTACCTTGTTGGCCAGCTGCTACCCCGCTACGCGGTACGGCCCAGTGGGTCCACACCCTGTGCCGTGACACCCAACAAGTGAAAATCCACTTCCTGGTTGGTGCTTGTTTGGCCAAGTTTTCTCAACTCATTTACATAGACTTAACAAGTCTTGCGTGAAAAATGCAGTCCGCACGGAAGTGCTTCCGTGTGGCATTGACTTCAATGGGTGCGTGATGCGTGAAAAACGCCCAAAGAACGGACATCTCGTGACTTTTTCGCAACGGACTCACGCAGCGTAAAAATCACGCACATGTCTGCACGGCCCCAATAGGTCTGTGTGACGCGCGTGAAAATCACGCGCGTTGCACGGACGTATATCCCGTTCGTCGGAATAATCCCTTAGCATAAATAAATGGGGGGTGGCATCACATCATCATGATCTACAGGGATTGGCCTTTGATCACATGGTAGGGGGGCTATAGAGCTCCCTATAAGATAGTAATGCCCTTCGTCCTCTTTGGGCCCTGCAGCTTGGCGTCTTTCCCTCCCCCACTCCCTCTCTTGATTTGACTCCTTAATGACACGACCAATTTAGTTTTTTTTATTTTAGTTTATTACTATTTGTGGGGTGAAATTAGCAAAAAAAAAAAACAGCAAATGCACCATTTTCTGGGGGATTTTGTTTTTACGGCGTCTATTGTGCAGTAATAACTACATGTTCACTTTATTCTACGGATTAATACAATTCCTGCCTCGCTGCCGGACAACTGTCTCGCACTGAAAACATGATCGCACTGTGTTCGGTCCGGTACTTGTGGCCGAAATACGTCCGTCAATTACGGACGTAATGACCTAATGACCTCGTGTGAACATACCCTCATAGTTCGGACTTTTGCAAACGCGGCGATATCAGGACTGCAAGGACCCATTGTCCACCTTACCTGCCCAGGACCTTATACCATCCTTCTTTAAATAAAACACCAACACCTTCTTTATGGAAATGTGGAAGTGGCCACAGCTTTATTATTATTTACAACCATCGGCATGAAGACATATATATATATTTCTTTCTCTCCTTCTCCTGAAATGCCGATGCTCCCTGTACTCCATCAGGCATGTAGGGTGCTAACTCTGTCTTCTTTGCCGTACTTTCCGCCAAGGAGGGGAACTGAGAAACCTACTCAGTCCCCCGACCACCCCCACCAAGCAACGCCAGTCCTCTCTCGGCACCATCCAACAAATCTAACAGAAAGATATCGAGCTCAATATCATTGAGGTGTACCCCATCCGGCGCCAGCAAATCTGCAACACAAGGGGGAAAAAAGAAGAACTAACAGAGGGACCACCATAATTAAACACACTTTAAAACCAAATCCGGTCGCACATACGACTTATAGCTATTCGAACACCATCTACCCAAACGCATGATAGCCACTGAATCCGTGGCAGCGCCAATCCTAAACGAATGCGTACCAAACTCGCCCGGTGGCAGCCCCAGGTATTTCAGCCCAGACTTAAAAACCGCCTCAAATTGAAAGCGCGACAATGCTGAACCACCTTGATGTATCAAGAATTGAGCCCTGGCCGCCCGGACAGACACAAATTCTTGAACCAACCTTACCGGACAATCCTGGCCCCCCATCTTCCCAATCGACAACCAAGCTCCCCTCCCTGCCGTATCTGTTTTTGACCTCCGAACGCAGACCCGGAGGGAATCACCCAACACCACCACATCAGATCCGAGAAGCCCACCGCGTGTGTTCACGCTGGGTGGAACCAGCTCACTAACCCGCAATGCGGCAAAGAAAGCCAAAGAAAACGCCGCGCCAAACAACGAAACCTCATATTTATCCCGGCACACAAAACACAAAACGGATAGATTAAGAATTTGTAGTCGGCACACCTTGCTTGTGTTACAAAAATATATATCTTTAATGGATGGATGACAGAGGCTACATGTGCGACGTCGACGTTTCGGTCGCTAAGACCTTCGTCGGGCACTGAGCCGTGCTGGGGACTGGATCGGTGCAAAATATAATGCGTATGTAGCGCTGCTATAGTGAGTACTGGGCGGCTTACCGCCCATCTAGAGCGGTGAGCCGCCCAGTACTCACTATAGCAGCGCTACATACGCATTATATTTTGCACCGATCCAGTCCCCAGCACGGCTCAGTGCCCGACGAAGGTCTTATCGACCGAAACGTCGACGTCGCCCATGTAGCCTCTGGCATCCATCCAATAAAGATATATATTTTTGTAACACAAGCAAGGTGTGCCGACTACAAATTCTTAACCTATACCCGGGTTGGGACCCTACCTCGAGCACCCAAAAGAAACCAGTGCCATCTGAACACAACCACACAAAACGGATAGAAGCCGACCCAGGAGCGCAAAGGATACCGGTCGCCTCGTGTCCCTGGAAAACGCCTCTTTTCTCCACCCTTTCAAAGACTGCCTAACGAAAAATTCTTTTGTAACATCTCTACATCCCCACAATTTTAACATAAAGGCCACCCCTGCTAAATGTTTACCTGCAGTGGCCGCACTGCAACCCTCCTGACGTAATTGCACCAAACTCGTAAGGGTGATATCAAGGTGACAACAATCCTGTGATGGAAAATTACCCCCCGCAATCTCCAACCACCGATCCCACGCTCTGCAATGACTCTTCCAAGTCGCTGCCACCACAGAACCCCTCAACAGTCTCATAAGTTGTCCTCGACCAGGGCCCATAAGTGAAGGGGTGGGGACTCCCCTTCTGCCAAAGCTGCCGCGTGCAATTCCCGAAACCAGGACATCTGTGAACGAGACAAAGCATCGGCCATCACATTATGAACTCCCGGATCATGTTTCGCCCGAAACCACACATTCAGCTCCAAACATTTCAAAACCAACCATCGTAATAAAGCTAATACCGGCAATGAACTAGACGACAAACCGTTCACCGCGTGCACAACCGCCATGTTGTCTCTCCAGAATACAATCCGCTTATTCACCATCACGCTACCCCACAAATCTATAGCAACTATAATAGGAAACAACTCTAATAACGTCAAATTACGTACCAAACCTAACTCCCCCCAATTCGAGGGCCAAGGGGACCTACACCAACTTCGGCCTAAAATTGCTCCAAAACCATCACTCCCACCTGCATCCGTGAACAATTCCAAATCTATATTAGACAACTCAGCGTCCTGACAAACCGACCTCCCATTAAATGAACTCAAAAACGAATGCCAGACAAACAAATCCTTTTTCATCCAAGAAGTTACCCGGATGAAATGATCCGGTTTCGATATACCCCTAGTGGCTAATGACAAACGCCGAGAAAAAACATGACCCATAGGAATTATCCGACAGGCAAACACCAGCAATCCCAATAACGACTGTAACTGCTTTAACGTCACTTTTTTAGACCCCATGACCTGGTCAACCTGGGACACCAAACTTGCCAATTTGTCATCAGGCAAGCAAAAAATCATCCGTACGGTATCTATTTCAATACCCAAAAAGGACAAAACAGTTACCGGGCCCTCAGTTTTTTATTCTGAAATAGGTACACCAAAACGAGACATCACCTGTCGAAACACACGCAGCAACGTGCTGCACAACCCAGAGCCCCTAGGGCCCACAAAAAGAAAATCATCCAAATAATGAATGACCGAAGCAAACCCAGACTCCAAGCGAACTACCCATTCTAGAAATGAAGCAAACATTTCAAAATAACTGCAAGATATGGAACAACCCATGGGAAGGCACATATCAACATAAAATGCACCGTCCAAACAGCAACCCAGCAGGTGAAAACAGTCCGGATGAACCGGCAGCAACCGAAACGCCGCTTCAATGTCAGACTTAGCTAAAAACGCGCCCTGTCCTGCCGCCTGCACCAACCTCACTGCAACATCGAAAGAAGTATACGAAACCGCCGCATCCGCCCTGGAGATCCCGTCGTTAACCGATCCACCGCGGGGAAAGGAAAGGTGATGAATCAACCTAAACTTCCCCTGCTCCTTCTTTGGAACTAAGCCAAGGGGGGAAACTCGTAGGTTCGGATACGGCGGCTCGCGAAATGGATCTGCCATCCTCCCCAACTCAACTTCCTTAGCCAATTTTAGACGCGCAACACCGACATTCTCATTGATCGACTTCAAATTGTCAGCCAATGACAATGTTGCAGAATATTCAAAAGGGATCTCAAAACCATAGGAAAACCAGCTAGTGAGCACCTCTGCTTCCCGTCTCCTGTGGTACCGCTCTAACCATGGGCCCATCTCGAGAACGTTCACCGGCGTTCTCCACTGCGCCGGAAGGAGGTGCCTTGGCCGGCTGCTTACCTCTCTGGAAACACCTGAGCGCCGAATGAGCGCCCCCACAGATGGAGCATTCATGTCGGAATTTGCACGTGGAAAGAACTGACAATGACCCTCGTTGTAGAGCCAGCAGGCTCCCGTGGGCCTAGCGGCCGCAGCTCCAGGGGCGGGGCCTGGCGGGGCCTGGCGGTGCGGCCGCACTGGGAAAGGGGCGTTGTTGTCTGCTCCCTTGCGCTAAGATGAGCTGCAACCAAACATCCGTTGCCTTTGTCGCCCAACTAATATCCGGCGACAAAGCCAAACGATGCCGAAATTCTTCATCGTAACGCCACCAGGCTGCACCACCGTGCAGCCTGTGGGTGCTGAAAATTGTGTCAAAATAAACAAACAACTCGGCCCCTTTTACGGGGTAGCGCTGGCAAATAACATGAGCCAGTGTAGCATAACACTGTACCCAGTTGCCAAAAGTTTTCGCGACCTTAACTTTTTTATCTGAACCTCTCTCAAATACCCGCTCCTTATCGACAGTCACCTGCTCCACAGAGACCAAGGACCAAATATCCACAAATTCATTCCTCCAAATTTTGTCCTTGATCTCCGCTGACAAATGAGTCCCGAGAGGAGCGACCCCACAAAACAAAGAATCCCGAAAAGTTAGACTAGCTAAAGTATTTTCTCTCTCAGAGGGGAGCCTAGCCACCCCTGGTGGCACAGAGGGAACTGACGTTCCCTCGTTCACATTTAAACCAGCCACCACGGCTTTTAAAACAGAAATCAGATCCGTACCCGATGCATTAGATTTATTAAGCCATGCGTCACCGCAGGCCGACTCACCGCTCCCAGAGATCCCACCGACTCCAGAGGGTCCTTCAGCCACTTGCCGCGGCACTGGAACCATGGCCTGAACCTCCTCCACTGACCCGGCGGGAGGAACAACCTGGGACAGCTGCTCACGATCCTCCGACAAGTGCCGCACCTCCCGGCGTCGACTGTGTCCCTGCGGCCGTGATGATCTCCGCGAAGACCTCTTCCGCGACTGCGATGAGGCAGATGCTGATGACGCTGACGAGGAGGAGAATCCTTCGCTGGATGACGAGGAAGACCGCCGACCATGCCTCTTCGCGCAACCCGATCTGCGACGTCTGCGATGGCCGTGGCGGCGATGTCTTCCAGAACAACGTTTCCTCCCTCGCCTGGAACACTCCCTCACCGAACCTACAGGAGAAAAATGAGATGAGGCAGGAGAAGTGCAAACCGGACCAGACGTTCCCCTGACCCTACACTCACTAGAACAATCCCCACCCGGCCTCGACCCCTGCTGGCAGGGGACCGGAGGAGACCGGGGGTGAGAAGCAGCAGGCGCAGCAGAAGCCCCCGCCCCAGGGCTGGGCTGAGTACTCACCGCTCGCTTCTTTGTGCCCGCCACCATCTTCTTTACATGGGCGCCGCCATCTTGCTTCCTGGCTGACCTGCGCCGACCCGGAAGACCCGCCTCTGTTCTCTCTCCAACCATTTCCGGCTGAACAGAGAACAAAACGGGGAGCGATGACGTCGGCGCTGGCTGCTTGCAGGAACCGGAAGTCCCAGTTCCCGCGAACATGCCTCGTGGTACTCACCCCACTGTCTAGGAAGTCGCCTGCCCCATCCGTACCCACAGCTGCAGCTCGAGGTAGGTTGTACCGTGCCTGTGCCGGTTTAACCGCAGCCCTCTTACCGCTATGGGGAGGGACGCCAGCGCGACGCGTGGACGGGGGAGAGGGCGGCACTATGTCGCCCAACGAAGCGCCGGGTGAAATAGGCCATGGGGAAATACTGGGACCAGCGTGCAACGGTGCAGCAGTCACCGCGCCCCGAACGGGAACGGGGCTGGGGCTTAAGCGAACAGGGGGGGCGGATAACACGCTGCGGCCTACCTAGGGTAGCCGCTCCGGCTGTTCCATGCCCCGATCCAATCCACTCCTTCTCCCATCCGCCAACAGGGATTCCAGCGAGGCAGGCCCCTCCTAAACCACCCGCTGTGCCACCTGCCGCAAAAGATCCTCCACCATCAGTGCAAGACTGTCCGCCGAAACGACAGGAAAAAAGGCTCTGAATCTCCCAGCTCCACCAGAGGATGTTTCTCCCGCTGCAGCTTGGAGGTAAGAGGGCGTTCTGCCCCAAACCCCAGCCTTATATCTCCTTAACCACGCCCCTCTTACCCCTTGTTCACCAATCCTGGTCCTGGGCATTATTTAAACGTTCCATCCTTCTTTAACCCCTCGCAGTCCCTGACACTCTCCCTAGGCGCTTCAGTGTCTGCAATTATACTAACTTATATGTTGTTTAACATTACTTTAGGGAAAAAATGGGAAGAGGGAATTTTTTAGAAATGTAAACATTATTTTTTGGGATATTTGCAAAAAACTTTATTTTACTTTTTAAAATTCAGTTTAGAAGTCCCCCTAGTGGACTTGAACCGGCGATTATTGGATTGCTCACACGATCCACTGCAATACTAAAGTATTACAGTATATCATGATTTTTACAGCCACCTATGAAGCCCTGCCGGAGAACAAAGATGGCAGACCCTTCATTAGGCCCCCGGGCTGCCATGATAACCATCGGTATCCCGCTATAGCATCGTGGGGGCACAAAAGCACGTCGGTGGGGGTCGCCCCTCTCATTCTAATGCTTTAGATGCTGCGGTCGGGATTGACTGTGGCATCTAAGGGGTTAAACGGGAAGACTCAAAGTTATTTTTGATTCTGTCCGTTGCAGTGAGGTGTTGGCTATATTACACAGCGAATACCCGCTAAGTATGGAGCGAGCTCAGCCCGTGATCCCGCTCCATACTTCCCCTTAACGACTGCCACGTACATGTATGAGGAATCTTGTTAAGGAGTTAGGGTATGTTCACACGCAGTGGTTTCAGACGTAATTCGGGAGTTTTAAGCCTCGAATTACGCATTAAAAAACACCCATAATACGCCTACAAACATCTGCCCATTGCTTTCAATGGGAATTACGATGTTCTGTTCCCACGAGCCTTTGTCAAAATACGGCGCGTAAAATGACGGCTCGTCAAAAGAAGTGCAGGTCATTTCATGGGACGTTTGTGGAGGCGTTTTTCATTGACTCCATTGAAAAACAGCTCCAAAAATGTCCGTAAAGAACGCCGCGAAAAACGCGAGTTGTTAAAAAAAGTCTGAAAATCAGGAGTTATTTTCGCCTGAAAACCGCTCTGTATTTTCAGACGTTTTTGAGTTTGCGTGTGAACATAGCCTTAAATGTCATTTTGTTGATAATTGTTTCAGAGTTTTTATGTTCATCCTGTTTTGATCATTTTGTTCTGTTCCAGATGTCACAGCGGCGGTTCTAGGAGGATCTTGTCTGTACCGTTCGTGAAATCACCCGGAAACAACTGGAGCATGCCCATCGCGCCTGCAATGTTCTGGCACCCAGGGTGACCTGTTTATCTTGCAATGTGTTTATCCAACCAGCGGACAACGTCCTCAAATTTATTGTTAATAATAAAAGCTGTGGCCGACCCCCACTTTACCCCACATCTTGGTCTGGGTCTCAGTTATTTCATATAAATGTTAGAGGTTGTGTTATGTGGGGGTGATGACATCATTGGTCAGTCTTGTTTTACCAAATTTAATCCCCTGTGATACAATGCCATCACCCAAAACAACATGGAAAAATCAATGGAGAGGGGTAAATACTTTTTATTAGCACAGTATAACAGATGACCTTACATTGACCTCTGTGGAAAAAGACGCTAAAATGTCACTACATCAATGACTTGTGTTTTGGGGTCTGCGAAGCCCTTAGCAGATATAAGTTCATAGCAGATACTAAACCATGGCAGCTCCAGAGCAGAACTGACCTTACTGTGACATCATGATGACATCACGGAGCTATGATGTCACAGAGAGCTGAGAAGTTGGGAATTCCCCTTGACAGCAGCAGAACTGACCTTACTGTGACATCATGATGACATCACGGAGCTATGATGTCACAGAGAGATAATGAGAGGTTATAAATATTCACGTGACAGCTGCGCGGTCTTACTTTCTGTGAATTGACACAGAGCGCGATTTTCTAATTGATTGGCGACTTTTCATTATTATGGAAATCAATGGACTGGGATTCTTCACCATCTTCTTGGCCTTTTGGTGTGTGGCCTGGCTCTCTGGTAGCTACACACTGACTGTTATCAACAGCCATGCCCCCCCACTGATGTACATCAGGTAAGATGGAGAATTACACGACTTTTATAGTTTGGGAATGTATAAGGTAATTACTTAAATAAGGAGGAAATATCTAATTAACAAAATGGCTTCCATTACCCAGAGGGGCCGCAAGAGGACAGAGAAACGCATCCCCCAGTCCTATAGATTATTATCTGACTGCTGATTATTAAGATGAAACAATTCTGACAATTTTTCTATATTATTTAACATTGAGCGTTTTTCTTTTTGTTTTACAGTGAAACGGGAAATTTCTTTCCCGAAAATATCCTGTTTAGAATAGGATTCATAGGAATGGCCATTGCCTGTAAGTAAATATCACGGAAGTGATTATAATATGCTCTTACTTCTGGGGGATGGCGGGTTATTATAAAAAGTCTTATATCTGATTATATTACTCTGGGGTCAAACCTACATTTATTTTTTACAAAAATGTGATTACTTCGTCAGTGAGAGACGCAGGCCGGTTGCTAGGGACTCATTGCTGGACAAGACTGTGGTTGTTAGGTAGTGTATCCCTAGCAACCAGACTGTCAGACGTGACTCAGACTTGGCATCAGTCGCACCCTGCCCCCATCTCAGCCTGCAGTAGTAATCAGAATTTTCTAAAAAAAAAAAAATAAAGTTTTGTTAATTTCAACTGATAATAATTGTCCGGATTAGACGATGCAGATAAATGTTCCCGTCTATTATTGAAGGTTTCTTGTTGGGTTTAGCGTTTGGTCCGCATTTCATAGATGTTATTAGGTGGTTTTACACGTGGTACAGGATTAATTCGGCACATTTGCTCTTTTTCAGCTCTGGGCCTGACGTTTCTACACTATAAGTACATCATGCTCCATGCTGAAGCCTTTGGGGATCGTCAGGCCTTGGTTCAAAAGATCCTCCTGGCAATTGGATGGTCATCATGCGTCGGGACAGCCATGATGGCTACATTCTCGGTAAGTTAATAAATGTTTTACGTTGATAGGGTTGTCCCATCTTCACTAAATAGGGACCCGCTGGCAATCAGCTGATTACTGTAGGTCTGGCAGCTGAACCCCTGGTGATCATGATCAGCGGTTATCACCGAGTGGCCACACACTAAAGTGGTATTACATGGCTTATTAGAATGAATGGACGGCCATGTAATAGATGTGTGTCCTCAATCCCCCCCAGAGCAAAAGCGATTTTTTGTTAGTGGCTTTCTGCTCTGTCTAATAGGGAAGCAGGAGACCCCCCTCTATATCCATTATATCTCTGGGGTTATTATATCAGAACACGTTATTTAGGATTTATTGGGAAGTTCTGAGGGTAAATTAGTGATTAGATCCATAAGATTTGCTCTAACCTCTGTCTGCTTGTTTTCTAGACCTACTATTATCCAATAACTCACCGGATTAATGCTTGCATTGCATTCGGGTTTGGCAGCCTTTACAACCTTTGGCAGTCCATACTCCTCTACAAAATGTCCGAAAGCCGAAACTTCATCAGCCATTTCAGACTGGCGTCCTGCATAATGGCCGTGACCTTAGTGGTTTCATGTATCCTTTCTTGAATAATATTTGAATGGAATCCAACCGTCCTTGTCTTTAGGTTCACATGTAGGAAACTTCATATCCTGAGGTGATCATTTCCCTTCATTTTCTGATCTCTGCCGTCAGATGGCGACATGCTGGTGTAACACAGCGTCATCTGGTAACATTGTTCAGCTTCTTGCAGGAAGATGCTGAATAGAAAGCAGCGGTACTGTCATTGCTATATATGTATTATATTAACATTTATCTTACATAAAAGTGTAGTAAATCCTATAAGACACTTACTAAACATAAGAAACTTTATTTTCCTATATAATAAATTACCAGTCATTGGAAATAAGGTATCCGTATACACCCACCTGTGTGCTGGAGACCAATGTGTAAAGGTATGTACAGTATATCTCATACATAATATCAAGTTATTGACATGCTGAGCTGCTGGTACAAACCAGTCGATGTAAAATTCCTTTAATCCGGTATTAATGAGATTATTCTGGATTATTGTATAGATTTTATTTGTACCCCTAGAAGCCGTTCTATAGGAAAACAATTGGACCTATAATCTTTGTGCTCGTTCTCAGCACCATGGTGATCGTGACGTCCGCAATGTAATGGATATGGTGTCATATGACAATGGGTCAGGTCCATTTTGGCATCGCCGTCAGTCACATGACTCCATGTAATAAACATTAATGCGGCAAAACCTCGGCTGGGGCGGAAAGTTCTTGTTTTGCGCAATTTTTTCTATATTAATTTTGATATTTTTTTAACAGATCAGTGAAATGACATCAAAGATCATAGAGTGGTCGATGTTGGTCCTCATTCTGGTGAATGTATTGAGCTACTATCAGAATATGCAGGTCAGTAGACGTCACCTCATTATCTCCTCGTATACCAGACCTCGTAATAACATTATTATTCATCTCTACAATCATGGGGTTTATAATGTGGATATTTGTTTCTTTTCTTAGAGTTTATCTATAACAATTACCTGGAAAAGCTTCACCATCTCCAAGAGCGAGAAGAACCATTTATAAACAATGGACACTACAGATGAGGTGGAATGGCACGTCACAGCCGAGCAGGAACTTCTCTGGGAACATCCTAAACTGCTTAACTCCAGAGATGGCGACCACTCCACCAGCTCCAACCTTTCTCCCAAATATCATCTTACATCAGGGGGAAAGAGCTACAAGAACCGTTTATAACCAGCGGACTCTACAGCGAGGTGGAATAGCAAGTCACAGCCGAGCAGGAACATCTCAAACTGCAAAGGCTCTAGAAATGCCACGAAATCTACCAGCTCCAAGCTTTCTCCAAAAAACAACTTACATCAGGGAGAAAGATCTACAAGATCCGTTTATAACCAGCGGACTCTACAGCGAGGTGGAATGGCACGTCACAGCCGAGCAGGAACATCTCAAACTGCAGAAGCTCCGGTTATACAACCAAGTGCCGAGACATCCACCACCTCCAACCTTTCTCCCAAATATCATCTTACCACAAGGAGAGAGAAGCAGCGGACTGTTTACTATTCTCATGGTCCTTGTTTGTTGGCTTATAAAACGGTTTAGTAAAGTCATTTTCTACCACCTGAAACCTGGTTTTGTCTTCATTACTGTCAATAATAATAATAATCCTGAGTCTTCCATAGATCTGTCCTCATGAACCTGGAGGAATAAGAACGTCTCAATGTTTTTGTAGCAAAATTCAGATTTATGAAAAATATAAATATATTTTTTACACTATAAGACGTACATTTTATCAATAAAAAAATCTTGCTACAAAATGTGTACACGTGATAGTCCGGACTCAGGGGAGCCTGGCGGCCCCTTATTAAACCTAATGAGAGGCCCCCCCTTTAGAGCGAATAGCGTGGGGGACACATGGGATCACATCGCATCCCCTTTTACCCTTTTTTCTTCTTTCTTTTCCCTTATTCTGTTCCCTTGTTTTTCCTATATTCTGCTTTTCCCCCTATTTTGTCTTTTGGTGTCTTCTCACACCCCTTCTTTGGGGTGTGGCTTTACGGTATTTACCTTGTTCTAGAAGTTTCCTCAGGTTTGACCTTGTGACCAGGCAGATGTTGGCAACAGTCCAGGGATTGGTTTGAGGAGCTGAGCGGTGGGAAATCCTGGAGGATAAAAGGATGTCTGGTCCGATCAGCAGATTGTCTGAAGAAGCTGTTTGAAGCAGCCCCGCCCCGCCTTGTTCAAGGACAGAATTCCCGCCCACCCTCCCTTGTTCAAGGACAGAATTCCCGCTCACCCTCCCTTGTTCAAGGACAGAATTCCCGCCCACCCTCCGTTGTTCAAGGACAGAATTCCCGCCCACCCTCCCTTGTTCAAGGACAGAATTCCCGCCCACCCTCCCTTGTTCAAGGACAGAATCCCCGTCACGGAGTTTGTTAGTGGGTTGTCTAGCAGCTAATGCTGTGTGGACAAGTGCTTGTTTATTGGACGTTTCATTATTGGACTTTATTTATTTAATTATTTATTTATTAATTCATTCAAGTTGATTATAAAGATTTATTAATATTTTTATGTTACCCATAATAAACACCACAGCCTTTTACTTCCAACTATATTGTACGCTTGACTTTTATTTAAGGTTTTTGAGGGGTTGCGAATGTTATTCCATGATCTGTATGATCGATGGTGGGTGGGGAGGGAATTCGATCACGATGTGAATATTGCATTCAGCTTCCCGTCAGCGGCCAGACACACCACTAGAGCCTGTGGAGGATGGTAAACTATTAGACCACCAAGGAGACAGCAATTTACCTTTTCTGTAAAGGATCTGCCAGGCACAACTTCTGTGTATACGCCCATAGGTAATCAGTCTGCACCCGAGTCTATGTCTCTGAGACTGACTCCAGCTTCCACCACTCAGGATGGCAGGCTTAGGAGTGGGAGAGCCTATCGCAGCCTGGCCAGACGGAGCTATCTCCCGCCCTCTGTCTATTTATACCTGCCTTTCCTGTTCCTCCTTTGCTTGTGATTCTTCTCGTGTGGTTTCCTGGCCCAGCTACAGCTTCTGACTATTTGATCCTGCTCCATACTGACCCTGGCTTTCTGACTACTCTCCTGCTCTGCGTTTGGTACCTCGTGCACTCCTGCTTTGACTCGGCTCGTTCACCAATCTTGTTGCTCACGGTGCTGCCGTGGGCAACTGCCCCATTTCCCTTTGCTTTGTGTTCCCTTGTCTGTTTGTCTCTTGCACTTACTGAGCGTAGGGACCGCCGCCCAGTTGTACCCCGTCGCCTACGGCGGGTCGTTGCAAGTAGGCAGGGACAGAGTGGCGGGTAGATTAGGGCTCACTTCTCCGTTTCCCTACCCCCGTCATTACATAATCACAAGCCCATATACCTAGTCTACCCTGGTCCCTGACACTACTATGGACCCCCTTGAGACCCTGGCCCAGCAAATGCAGGGTCTCTCCCTACAGGTCCAGGCCCTGGCTCAGAGGGTCAACCAGCCTGACGCTACCATGGTAGTGCCCCTCACCTCACCTCTTGAACCCCACCTCAAGTTGCCTGACCGGTTCTCAGGGGACCGGAGGACTTTTCTCTCCTTTCGGGAGAGTTGTAGGCTCTACTTTCGCTTAAAGCCTCACTCCTCAGGTTCTGAGAGCCAGCGGGTGCGTATTATTATGTCCCGGCTCCAGGAAGGGCCCGAAGAGTGGGCCTTCTCCTTGGCTCCTGACGCCCCTGAACTTTCCTCCGTTGATCGTTTCTTTTCTGCTCTCGGACTCATTTATGACGAGACTGACAGGACTGCCTTTGCTGAGAGTCAGCTGGTGAACTTACGTCAGGGTAAGAGACCTGTTGAGGAGTATTGTTCTGACTTTAGGAAGTGGTGCGTAGCTTCTCGGTGGAATGACCCTGCCTTAAGGTGCCAGTTTAGGTTGGGTCTGTCGAACGCCCTGAAAGACCTGCTAGTTAGCTATCCCTCTTCTGACTTCCTTGACCAGGTTATGGCTTTAGCGGTACGACTTGACCGACGTCTCAGGGAACGACAACTTGAACGTTTTTGTGTTTTCCCCTCTGACTCCCCCATGATGCCTCCCGAGGTCCCGTTGCTTCGCTCTTCCACGGCAGACTCGGAGGTACCTATGCAACTCGGGGCCTCCGTGTCCCCCCGACAACATAGAGAGTTCCGCAGGAAGAATGGTCTCTGCTTCTACTGTGGAGATGACAAGCATCAAGTGAACAACTGTCCTAGGCGTAAGAATAAGCAACCGGAAAACTTCCGCGCCTAAGTTATCATCGGGGAGGTCACTTGGGCGCACAGGTATTTCCCGTAAATATGAAACGTAATAAAATCTTGCTTCCCTTTCAGGTCTCTTTTGGTGGTAGGTCTGCTACCGGCAGTGCCTTCGTGGATTCAGGGTCTTCTACTAATATCATGTCTGTGGAATTTGCCAGATCTCTAGCTATGCCTTTAATTGATTTGCCTAAACCTGTCCCGGTAGTGGGTATCGACTCCACTCCTCTTGCTAATGGTTATTTTACACAGCATACCCCTGTTTTTGAACTCCTTGTTGGCTCCATGCATTTGGAGCAGTGCTCTGTACTGTTGATGCAGGGATTATCGTCCGATTTGGTTTTAGGCCTTCCCTGGTTGCAGTTGCATAATCCCACGTTTGACTGGAATACTGGGGAGCTTACCAAATGGGGTAATGAATGCTTGACGTCATGTTTTTCTGTTAATTCTATTTCTCCCCCTGAGGAGGTGAACACGCTACCTGAGTTTGTTCAGGACTTTGCTAATGTTTTCTCTAAGGAGGCCTGCGAAGTGTTACCTCCTCATAGAGAATACGATTGCGCTATCGAATTGGTACCAGGAGCTAAGCTCCCTAAGGGTAGGATATTTAATCTTTCTTGTCCCGAACGTGAAGCCATGAGAGAGTATATCCAGGGATGCCTGGCCAAGGGTTACATTCGCCCCTCTACTTCTCCGGTAGGTGCTGGCTTCTTCTACGTAGGGAAGAAGGATGGTGGTCTTAGGCCATGCATTGACTACCGTAACTTGAATAAGGTCACTGTAAGGAACCAGTATCCCCTTCCTTTGATTCCTGGTCTCTTTAATCAGGTTCAGGGGGCCCAATGGTTCTCTAAGTTTGATCTACGGTGGGCGTATAACCTTATCCGCATCAAAGAGGGGGATGAGTGGAAGACTGCGTTTAACATGCCCGAAGGTCATTTCGAATACCTCGTCATGCCCTTTGGGTTTTGTAATGCTCCTGCGGTCTTCCAGAATTTCATAAGTTAGATTTTAAGAGATTACCTGGGGGTATTTCTTGTAGTGTACCTTGATGACATACTGGTGTTTTCCAAGGACTGGTCCTCCCACATTGAGCATGTCAGGAAGGTGCTCCAGGTCCTTCGGGAAAACAAACTGTTTGCGAAAACCAAAATATGTTTGTTTGGGGTACAGGAGATACCATTTTTGGGTCAAATCCTCACTCCTCATGAATTCTGCATGGACCCCGCCAAGGTCCAAGCTGTGGCGGAATGGGTCCAACCTGCCTCCCTGAAGGCGTTACAGTGTTTCTTGGGGTTCGCTAATTATTACAGGAGATTTATTGCTAACTTCTCGGTCATCGCTAAGCCTCTTACGGACCTCACTCGCAAAGGTGCTGATCTCCTCCACTGGCCCCCTGAGGCTGTCCAGGCTTTTGAGGTCCTTAAGAAGTGCTTTATTTCGGCCACGGTGCTGGTTCAGCCCAACCAAATGGAGCCATTTATCGTGGAAGTTGACGCATCCGAGGTGGGAGTGGGGGCTGTCTTGTACCAGGTCCCTCACCCATCTCCGTCCCTGTGCCTACTTCTCCAGGAAGTTTTCGCACACTGAGAGTAACTATGATATTGGCAACCGCAAACTCTTAGCCATTAAATGGGCATTTGAAGAGTGGCGCCACTTCCTGGAGGGGGCTAGGCACCAGGTAACGTCCTTACCGACCACAAGAATCTGGTTTTCCTAGAATCTGCCCGGAGGCTAAACCCGAGACAAGCTCGATGGGCACTATTTTTTACCAGATTCAACTTTTTGGTTACCTATAGGGCTGGGTCTAAAAATATTAAGGCCGATGCACTGTCGCGTAGCTTCGTGGCCAGCCCTCCTTCGGAGGAAGATCCTACTTGAATTTTGCCTCCTGGTATAATCATTTCTTCTATTGATTCTGATTTAGTCTCTGAAATTGCGGCTGATCAAGGTTCAGCTCCCGGGAACCTTCCTGAGGACAAGCTGTTTGTTCCCCTGCAATACCGGCTAAGGGTACTTAGGGAAAATCATGACTCCGCACTATCTGGTCATCCAGGCGTCCTGGGTACCAAACACCTCATTGCCAGAAACTATTGGTGGCCTAAAGACGTTAAGGCCTACTTCGCCGCTTGTGAGGTTTGTGCTAGGTCCAAGACTCCCAGGTCTCGACCAGCGGGCTTACTACGTTCTTTGCCCATTCCCCAGAGACCTTGGACCCATATCTCCATGGATTTTATCACCGATTTGCCTCCATCTCAAGGCAAGTCGGTGGTGTGGGTGGTAGTAGACCGCTTCAGTAAGATGTGCCAATTTGTGCCCCTCAAGAAACTACCTAATGCCAAGACGTTAGCTACCTTGTTTGTCAAACACATCCTGCGTCTCCATGGGGTCCCTGTCAATATTGTTTCGGTCAGAGGGGTACAATTTGTTTCATTGTTTTGGAGAGCCTTCTGTAAAAAGTTGGAGATTGATCTGTCCTTCTCCTCTGCCTTCCATCCTGAAACTAATGATAAAACTGAGAGGACTAATCAATCTCTAGAACAATATTTAAGGTGTTTTATCTCTGACTGTCAATATGATTGGGTCTCATTCATTCCCCTCGCCGAATTTTCCCTTAACCCCTTAAGGACGCAGCCTAGTTTTGGCCTTAAGGCTCAGAGCCCATTTTTCAAATCTGACATATTTCACTTTATGTGGTAATAACGTCGGAATGCTTAAACCTACCCAAGCGATTCTGAGATTGTTTTCTCGTGACACATTGGGCTTCATGTTCGTGATAAAATTTGGTCGATATATTCAGTGTTTATTGGTGAAAAATTGCAAAATTTAGAGAAAATTTTGAAAAAATTGCATTTTTCAGAATTTAAATGCATCTGCTTGTAAAACAGACGGTTATACCACCCAAAATAGTTACTAGTTCACATTTCCCATATGTCTACTTTAGATTGGCATCGTTTTTTGAACATTCTTTTATTTTTCTTGGACGTTACAAGGCTTAGAACATAAACAGCAATTTCTCATATTTTTAAGAAAATTTCAAAAGCCTTTTTTTTAAGGTACCTCTTGAGTTCTGAAGTGGCTTTGTGGGGCCTATGTATTAGAAACCCTGATAAAACACCCCATTTTAAAAACTAGACCCCTCAAAGTATTCAAAACAGCAGTTATAAAGTTTTTTAACCCTTCAGGCATTTCACAGGAATTAAAGCAAAGTGGAGGTGAAATTTGCAAATTTCATTTTTCTTGCTGAATTTCAATTTTATTCATTTTTTTTTCTGTAACACAGAAGGTTTTACCAGAGAAACACTACTAAATATGTATTGTCCAGATTCTGCAGTTTTTAGAAATGTCCCACATGTGGCTCTAGTGCGCTTGTGGACTAAAACACAAGCCCTAGAAGCAAAGAAGCACCTAGTGCATTTTGAGTCCTCTTTTTTATTAGAATATATTTTAGGCAGCATGCCAGGTTTGAAGAGGTGTTGAGGTGTCAAAACAGTAGGAATCCCCCAATAGTGACCCCATTTTGTAAACTACACCCCTCAAGGAATTCATTTAGGGTTGTTGTTACCATTTTGACCGCACATTTTTTTCACAGCACGTATTTGAATTGGGCTCTGAAATGAAAAAAATGTCATTTTTTCCAATAAAATGTCATTTGTGATCAAAATTTCTTATTTTCACAGGGAACAAAATACCCCATTTTGTTGCCCAATTTGTCCTTAGTGTGGCAGTACCCCATTTGTGGTGATAAACTGCCGTTTGGGCCCATGGGAGGGCTCAGAAGGAAAGGAGCGCTATATGTTTGTTGGAGTCCAGATTTTGTTGGATTGGTTTTCGGGTGCCATGTCGCATTTGCAGAGCCTCAGAGGTATCAAAGCAATGGAAACCCACCAAAAGTGACCCCATTTTGGAAACTACACCCCTCAAGGAATTCATTTATGGTTGTTGTTAGCATTTTGACCGCACAGTTTTTTCACAGCACCTATTTCAATTGGGCTGTGACATTAAAAAAATGTCATTTTTTCCAATAAGATGTAATTTTTTACCAAAATTTCTTATTTTCACAGGGAACAAAATACTCAATTTTGTTGCCCAATTTCTCCTGAGTGCATCAATACCCCATTTGTGGCAATAAACTGCCGTTTGGGCCCATGGGAGGCCTCAGAAGGGAAGGAGCGCTGTGTGTTCTTTGGAGTACAGATTTTGCTGGTTTGGTTTTCGTGTGCCATGTCGCATTTGCAGAGCCCCAGAGGTATCAAAGCAATGGAAACCCACCAGAAGTGACCCCATTTTGGAAACTACACCCCTCAAGGAATTCATTTATGGGTAATGTGACCATTTAGACCCCATAGTTTCTTCACAGAACTTATTTGAATTGGGCTGGGAATTTAAAAAAAATATATTTTTTCCAATAATATGTCATTTTAGCTCAAAAATTCTTATTTTCACAAGAAATAAAATACTCAATTTTGTTGCCCAATTTGTCCTGAGTGCGGCAATACCCCATTTGTGGTGATAAACTGCCGTTTGGGCCCATGGGAGGGCTCAGAAGGGAAGGAGCGCTGTGTGTTCTTTGGAGTACAGATTTTGTTGGATTGGTTTTCGGGTGCCATGTCACATTTGCAGAGCCCCAGAGGTATCAAAGCAATGGAAACCCACCAGAAGTGACCCCATTTTGGAAACTACACCCCTCAAGGAATTCATTTATGGGTAATGTGACCATTTAGACCCCATAGTTTCTTCACAGAACTTATTTGAATTGGGCTGGGAATGAAAACAAAATTATTTTTGTCAAATAATATGTAGTTTTGGCTGAAAATATCTTATTTTCACAAGAAACAAAATACCCCATTCTGTTGCACAATTTGTTCTGAGTGCCGCAATACCCCATTTGTTGTGATAAACTGCCGTTTGGGCCCATGGGAGGGCTCAGAAGGAAAGGACCACCATTTGGCCTACTCGGGATTTTCTAGTGCGAAGTCATGTATGCAGCAGCCCCTGAGGTACCAGTACAGTTGAAACCCGCAAGAAGTGACCCCGTTTTAAAAACTACACCCTTAAGGCATTCATCTAGAGGTGTAGTGACCATTTTGACCGGAGACCTACACCCCATAAACTGTAATGTGGGTTCTCCCGGGTATGGCAATACCCTACATGTGGCTGTTATCAGCTGCCTGGACACACAGCAGGGCCCAGAGGGGAAAGACGAGGGGGGATAAGCTGTGCGGAGTGCATCAGGGTAAGTAAAATTGGGGTAAATTATAAACCAAGGGATGTATGATAAATTTTAAAACACTTTCATACAGAGCTCTGGTTATTCGGGACACGTGTCACATTGACATATTGTGTCCTCCCTTATCCCCCTCTTATAGCAGACTTTGCACCTCTTTTGACTTTTTCCCTTCTTGCCAGTTTGGGGAACTTCCCCTGGAAAGTGTTGCCCTGGTACGATGCGTGTGGGCTCGCTTCCAGAAGTACTGGGTGCCCCCCCTTCTTGGTCCCTAAAGATTAGGTTCTTGATAATCACCTCTTGAAATTCCAGGAAAGTTCCCGTCTGGCCTGCACATCGACGTAGCACGTACGCATTGTACAAAGCCATCTGTATGATGTGCACGGCCAGCTTCTTATACCACACCGCATGGCGCTGTAGGGCTTCAGGGCTTGATCTTACAAGTCCATCCCTCCCATGTACCTATTGTAGTCCAGGATGCAGTCTGGTTTGGGGGTGGCCTTTCCTTCATATATCCTAAACCTGTAGGTATACCCTGATGCACTCTCACAGCTTATACATCTTCACGCCATACCTTGCCCTCTTACCCGGCAGGTACTCGCGGAATTGAACCCTCCCTTTAAAATGTACCAGGGACTCATCAATAGAAATACACTTCTCGGGGGTGTATGCTTGGGAAAACCGGGCACTGGAACGGTCTAATAGGGGTCTCCGTTTATACAAACGGTCAAAACTGGGGTAATCTCGGGGTGGGCACGGCTCATTATCAGTATAATGTAAGAAGCGAAGTATTGCCTCATTTATTAATTTTTTTAGGTTCCAGTTCAGTTCTGAAGTTGCTTTGAGGGGCCCATATATTAGAAACCCCTATCAAATACCCCATTTTAGAAACTAGACCCCTCAAAGTATTCACAACAGCATGTAGAAAGTTTATGAACCCTTTAGGTGTTTCACAAAAATTTAGAGCAAAGTAGAGGTGAAATTTACTTTATTTTTTTGTCAGAAAATCCTCTTTATACCATTTTTTTTATAACACAAAAGGATTTATCAGTGAAACGCAACTCAATACTTATTACCCAGATTCTGCAGTTTAGAGAAATATCCCACATGTGGCCCTTGGGCGGTAATGGACTGAAGCACCGGCCTCCGAAGCAAAGGAGCACCCAGTGGATTTTGAGGCCTCTTTTTTATTAGGCACTATGTCCGGTTTGAAGAGGTCTTGTGGTGCCAAAACATTGGGAACCCCCCAAAAGTGACCCCAATTTGGAAACTAGACCCCTTGAGGAATCCATTGTAGTTTTCTTGGGGTGCATGCAGCTTTTTGATCAGTTTTTATTCTATTTTTAGGTGGCGTGGTGACTAAAAAACAGCAATTCTACTATTGTTTTTTTTTTCGTTTTTTTTTTACAGCGTTCACCGTGCGCTATAAATGACATATTCACTTTATTCTGCGGGGCGATACGATTACGGCGATACCAGATGTTTATAGTTTTTTTTTATGTCTTATGGCGTTTGCACAATAAAATACGTTTTGTAAACAATCATTCACTTTTTGTGTTACCTTATTCTAAGAGCCATAACGTTTTTATTTTTCAATCAATAAAGCCGTGCGAGGACTTATTTTTTGCGTAACGAACTGTAGTTTTGATCAGTACCATTTTTAGGTGCATGCGACTTTTTGATCTCTTTTTATTCCATTTTTTGGGAGGTGAAGTGACCAAAGAATTGTGATTGTGGTACGGTTTATTATTATTTTATTTTACGGCGTTCACCGTGCGGGATAAATAATGAAATAATTTTGTAGTTCAGGCCGTTACGGACGCGGCAATACCAATTATGTATAGTTTATTTGTTTGTTTATATATTTTTATTAATAATAAAGGACTGATCAGGGAAAAGGGGGGATTTTTACTTTTATTACTTTTAAATCTTTTATTTTCTAATTTTTACACATCTTTTTTTAACTTTTTTTTCACTTTATTACTTTGTCCCACTAGGGGACATGAGGGCAGGAGGCTCTGATCGCTATTCTAATACACTGCACTACATGCGTAGTGCAGTGTATTAGAACTGTCAGCTACTCACTGACAGCAAGCATAGTGGGTCCTGACGTTGTCAGGACCCACTAGGCTTCCGTCTATGGCATAGCCGGACGCCATTGTTTGGTGTCCGGTTGCCATAGTCACCATCGCCGGCCACTATCGCGTAGCAGGCCGGCGATGGCAGCTTAACCCCTAAAAAGCCGCGATCTCTATAGAACGCGGCTTTTAAGGGGTTAATCAGCGGGGACACAGCGATCGGTCCCCGCTGTAGGAGCTGTGACAGCTGCTGAACAAGACAGCAGCGTCACAGCTCCTGTATGTGTCGGGAGGACGGCCGAAACGGCCGTTACTCCCGAGACGTACTATTACGGCATGGAGCGCGAACGATACAGCTGCCATGACGTAATAGTACGTCAAGGAGCGGGAAGGGGTTAATAACCGGGTCAGTAACTCGTCAGGGGTCTCCCCCTTTTTCTGTAATTTTGGGTTTAATCCACGGTTCTCCTCCGTCTCACCTGGTAGTTCCAACAATCCCGAGGTAGAGGTCGTTCATCGGGAACTGTGCACAGTCTGGGCCCAGGTTCAGAAGAACCTAGAGGCGTCCCAGAGCGTACAAAAAACTCAGGCTGATAGAAGACGTTCTGCGAACCCCTTGTTTATGGTCGGGGATCTGGTGTGGTTATCGTCTAGGAACTTGCGCCTTAAGGTCCCGTCCAAGAAGTTTGCTCCCCGGTTTATTGGGCCGTATAAGGTCATTGAAGTCCTCAATCCTGTCTCCTTCCGACTGGAGTTGCCCTCATCTTTTCGAATACATGACGTGTTTCATGCCTCCCTCCTTAAACGCTGCTCCCCGTCCTTGGCTCCCTCGAGGAAACCTCCTGTTCCCATTCTCACCCCTGAGGGGGTGGAATTCGAGGTGGCCAAGATTGTGGACAGCAAGATAGTCCAAGGCTCCCTCCAGTACCTGGTCCATTGGAGAGGATACGGGCCTGAGGAGAGGACTTGGGTACCCGCCCGGGATGTTCACGCTGGGGTATTGGTCAGGAGGTTCCACCTTCGTTTCCCCAAAAAACCAGGTCCACTTAGAAAGGGTCCGGTGGCCCCTCATAAAAGGGGGGGTACTGTAAAGGATCTGCCAGGCACAACTTCTGTGTATACGCCCATAGGTAATCAGTCTGCACCTGAGTCTATGTCTCTGAGACTGACTCCAGCTTCCACCACTCAGGATGGCAGGCTTAGGAGTGGGAGAGCCTATCGCAGCCTGGCCAGACGGAGCTAGCTCCCGCCCTCTGTCTATTTATACCTGCCTTTCCTGTTCCTCCTTTGCTTGTGATTCTTCTCGTGTGGTTTCCTGGCCCAGCTACAGCTTCTGACTATTTGATCCTGCTCCATACTGACCCTGGCTTGCTGACTACTCTCCTGCTCTGCGTTTGGTACCTCGTGCACTCCTGGTTTGACTCGGCTCGTTCACCACTCTTTTTGCTCAAGGTGTTGCCGTGGGCAACTGTCCCATTTCCCTTTGCTTTGTGTTCCCTTGTCTGTTTGTCTCTTGCACTTACTGAGCATAGGGACCGCCGCCCAGTTGTACCCCGTCGCCTAGGGCGGGTCGTTGCAAGTAGGCAGGGACAGAGTGGCGGGTAGATTAGGGCTAACTTGTCCGTTTCCCTACCCCCGTCATTACATTTTCCTTACCCAAGACCACCAGGGAACCAAATACTGACCCTCTATGTAATACACGGATGTGCTGGTTCCCCCAGAGAGACGCTCTTTATAGATGAGGGCAGTGGCGTAGCTATAGGGGTCGCAAATGCAACCAGGCCCCTAAGCCTGTCTGCGCCGAGTCACTCACAGCACAGTGCAGAGGAGAAGGATCCTCCACCCATCGTGGGAACGGGGATAGGTAAGTAATTATGTTATAAGTTTTCTATTAGGTACATACTTATTGGGGCATTATACTGGGTATTGGAGGGGGGGGGCGTTATATGGCAGCTGCTGAGGGGGCATTATACTGAATGAGACAGCTATGGGGGCTTTATGCTGTAGGGGGGCATTATACTTTATGTGGCAGCTATGGGTGGCAATATACTGTGGGGGCAGCTATAGGGGCATTATACTGTTGGCGCAGCTCTGGGGGGCATTATAGTGTGAGGGGCAACAATGGGCGCATTATACTGTAGGGGTTCAACTATGGGGACATTATTCTGTGGTGGTCAGCTATAAGGGGCATTATACTGTGTGGGGGCTGCTATGGGGAGCATTATACTGTGTGGGGGCAGCTATGGGGGGCCACTATACTGTGTGGTGGCATTAAACTGTGGGGGCATTATAGTGTGGGGGCATTCATAGGGTCTGTCGGGCAAGCTAGCTGGGCATTGTATACCCTAGTCTGTCTTGCTAAAGGTCTCCCAGTGTTTTCTAGTTCCCAGTGTTACCCGTTCCTGCTGCCTATACCCTGCATCCCGTACTATCGTTACCTGCTGTGAAAGCCAAGTCGTGTTCTTGCCACTGTCTACTTTGCCTCAGCTACCCGTTCAGAACTATAGACATTGTTTTGTACCTTGTTGGCCAGCTGCTTTCCCGCTACGCGGTACGGCCCAGTGGGTCCACACCCTGTGCCGTGACACCCAACAAGTGAAAATCCACTTCCTGGTTGGTGCTTGTTTGGCCAAGTTTTCTCAACTCATTTACATAGACTTAACAAGTCTTGTGTGAAAAATGCAGTCCGCACGGAAGTGCTTCCGTGTGGCATTGACTTCAATGGGTGCGTGATGCGTGAAAAACGCCCAAAGAACGGACATGTAGTGACTTTTTCGCAACGGACTCACGCAGCGTAAAAATCACGCACATGTCTGCACGGTGGGGTAGGTCTGTGCGTGAAAATCACGCGCGTTGCGGGTGGCATCACATCATCATGATCTACAGGGATTGGCCAGTGATCACATGGTAGGGGGGCTATAGAGCTCCCTATAAGATAGTAATGCCCTTCGTCCTCTTTGGACCCTGCAGCTTGGCGTCTTTCCCTCCCCCACTCCCTCTCTTGATTTGACTCCTTAATGACACGACCAATGTAGTTTTTTTTATTTTAGTTTATTACTATTTGTGGGGTGAAATTAGCAAAAAAAAAAAAAAAAGCAAATGCGCCATTTCTGGGGGATTTCGTTTTTACGGCGTCTATTGTGCAGTAATAACTACATGTTCACTTTATTCTACGGATTAATACGATTACGGTGATATCGACTTTATATTTTTTCATGTTTTACCACTTTGGAAAACTATTTGTTAAAAAAAATTAGTTTTGCGTCGCAAAAATCTGAGAGCCATAACTTTTTTATGTTTCCATTGATTGAGCGATGTGAGGGCTTATTTTTTGCGAGGCGAGCTTTTGTTGTTACCATTTTGGGGTGCGTCTTTTTGACTAGTTTTTATTCTATTTTTTGGGGAAACTAACGTGACCAAAAAACAGCAAATTGGGTGTTTTAAACATTTTTTTTTGTTTTTTTTAAGCTGTTCAGCGAGTGGGTTAGATAACATTAGATTGTAAGGGTATGTTCATACGAGGTCATTAGGTCCGTAATTGACGGACGTATTTTGGCCGCAAGTACCGGACCGAACACAGTGCAGGGAGCCGGTCTCCTAGCATTATAGTTATGTATGACGCTAGGAGTCCCTGCCTCGCTGCCGGACAACTGTCTCGTACTGAAAACATGATTGCACTGTGTTCGGTCCGGTACTTGCGGCCGAAATACGTCCGTCAATTACGGACGTAATGACCTAATGACCTCGTGTGAACATACCCTCATAGTTCGGACTTTTGCAAACGCGGCGATATGAGTTGTTCTAACTTATATGTTGTTCAACATTACTTTAGAGAAAAAATGGGAAGAGGGGGAATTTTTTAGAAATTTAAATATTATTTTTTGGGATATTTGCAAAAAACTTTATTTAACTTTTTAAAATTCAGTTTAGAAGTCCCCCTAGTGGACTTGAACCAGCAATCATTGGATTGCTCACACGATCCACTAGGTCACGATCCACACGATCCATATCATGATTTTTACAGCCACCTATGAAGCCCTGCCGGAGAACAAAGATGGCAGACCCTTCATTAGGCCCCCGGGCTGCCATGATAACCATCGGCATCCCGCTAGAGCATCGTGGGGGCACAAGGGCACGTCAGAGGGGGTCGCCCCTCTCATTCTAATGCTTTAGATGCTGCGGTCGTGATTGACTGTGGCATCTAAGGGGTTAAACAGGTGTTGGCTATATTACACAGCGAATACCCGCTAAGTATGGAGCGAGCTCAGCCCGTGATCCCGCTCCATACTTTCCCTTAATGACTGTCACGTACATGTATGTGGCATCTTGTTAAGGAGTTAGGGTATGTTCACACGCAGTGGTTTCAGACGTAATTCGGGAGTTTTAAGCCTCGAATTCCGCCTGAAAAATCGCCCCTAATACGCCTACAAACATCTGGCCATTGCTTTCAATGGGAATTACGATGTTCTGTTCCCACGAGCCTTTATTTTACGCGTCGCTGTCAAAATACGGCGCGTAAAATGTCGGCTCGTCAAAAGAAGTGCAGGTCATTTCTTGGGGTGTTTGTGGAGGCGTTTTTCATTGACTCCATTGAAAAACAGCTCCAAAAATGTCCGTAAAGAACGCCGCGAAAAACGCGAGTTGTTAAAAAAAGTCTGAAAATCAGGAGTTATTTTCGCCTGAAAACAGCTCCGTATTTTCATACGTTTTTGAGTTTGCGTGTGAACATAGCCTTAAATGTCATTTTGTTGATAATTGTTTCAGAGTTTTTATGTTCATCCTGTTTTGATCATTTTGTTCTGTTCCAGATGTCACAGCGGCGGTTCTAGGAGGATCTTGTCTCTACCGCTCGTGAAATCACCCGGAAACAACTGGAGCATGCCCATCGCGCCTGCAATGTTCTGGCACCCAGGGTGACCTGTTTATCTTGCAATGTGTTTATCCAACCAGCGGACAACGTCCTCAAATTTATTGTTAATAATAAAAGCTGTGGCCGACCCCCACTTTACCCCACATCTTGGTCTGGGTCTCAGTTATTTCATATAAATGTTAGAGGTTGTGTTATATGGGGTGATGCCATCATTGGTCCTGTCAGTCTTGTTTTACCAAATTTAATCCCCTGTGAAACAATGCCATCACCCAAAACAACATGGAAAAATCAATGGAGGGGGGTAAATACTTTTTATTAGCACAGTATAACAGATGACCTTACATTGACCTCTGTGAAAAAAGACGCTAAAATGTCACTACATCAATGACTTGTGTTTTGGGGTCTGCGAAGCCCATAGCAGATATAAGTTCATAGCAGATACTAAACCATAGCAGCTCCAGAGCAGAACTGACCTTACTGTGACATCATGATGACATCACGGAGCTATGATGTCTCAGAGAGCTGAGAAGTTGGGAATTCCCCTTGACAGCAGCAGAACTGACCTTACTGTGACATCATGATGACATCACGGAGCTATGATGTCACAGAGAGATAATGAGAGGTTATAAATATTCACGTGACAGCTGCGCGGTCTTACTTTCTGTGAATTGACACAGAGCGCGATTTTCTAATTGATTGGCGACTTTTCATTATTATGGAAATCAATGGACTGGGATTCTTCACCATCTTCTTGGCCTTTTGGTGTGTGGCCTGGCTCTCTGGTAGCTACACACTGACTGTTATCAACAGCCATGCCCCCCCACTGATGTACATCAGGTAAGATGGAGAGTTACACGACTTTTATAGTTTGGGAATGTATAAGGTAATTACTTAAATAAGGAGGAAATATCTAATTAACAAAATGGCTTCCATTACCCAGAGGAGCCGCAAGAGGACAGAGAAACGCATATCCTCAGTCCTATAGATTATTATCTGACTGCTGATTATTAAGATGAAACAATTCTGACAATTTTTCTATATTATTTAACATTGAACGTTTTTCTTTTTCTTTTACAGTGAAACGGGAAATTTCTTTCCCGAAAATATCCTGTTTAGAATAGGATTCATAGGAATGGCCATTGCCTGTAAGTAACAATCACGGAAGTGATTATAATATGCTCTTACTTCTGGGGGATGGCGGGTTATTATAAAAAGTCTTATATCTGATTATATTACTCTGGGGTCAAACCTACATTTATTTTTTACAAAAATGTGATTACTACGTCAGTGAGAGATGCAGGCTGGTTGCTAGGGACTCATTGCTGGACAAGACTGTGGTTGTTAGGTAGTGTATCCCTAGCAACCAGACTGTCAGACATGACTCAGACTTGGCATCAGTCGCACCCTGCCCCATCTCAGTCTACAGTAGTAATCAGAATTTTCTAAAAAATAAAAATAAAGTTTTGTTAATTTCAACTGATAATAATTGTCCGGATTAGACGATGTAGATAAATGTTCCCGTCCATTATTGAAGGTTTCTTGTTGGTTTAGCGCTTGGTCCGCGCTTCATAGATGTTATTAGGTTGTTTTACACGTGGTACAGGATTAATTCGGCACATTTGCTCTTTTTCAGCTCTGGGCCTGACGTTTCTACACTATAAGTACATCATGCTCCATGCTGAAGCCTTTGGGGATCGTCAGGCCTTGGTTCAAAAGATCCTCCTGGCAATTGGATGGTCATCATGCGTCGGGACAGCCATGATGGCTACATTCTCGGTAAGTTAATAAATGTTTTACGTTGATAGGGTTGTCCCATCTTCACTAAATAGGGACCCGCTGGCAATTAGCTAATTACTGTAGGTCCGGCAGCTGAACCCCTGGTGATCATGATCAGCGGTTATCACCGGGTGGCCACACACTAAAGTGGTATTACATGGCTTATTAGAATGAATGGACGGCCATGTAATAGATGTGTGTCCTCAATCCCCCCAGAGCAGAAGCCATTTTTTGTTAGTGGCTTTCTGCTCTTTCTAATAGGGAAGCAGGAGACCCCCCTCTATAGATCCATTATATCTCTGGGGTTATTATATCAGAACACGTTATTTAGGATTTATTGGGAAGTTCTGAGGGTAAATTAGTGATTAGTTCCATAAGATTTGCTCTAACCTCTGTCTGCTTGTTTTCTAGACCTACTATTATCCAATAACTCACCGGATTAATGCTTGCATTGCATTCGGGTTTGGCAGCCTTTACAACCTTTGGCAGTCCATACTCCTCTACAAATTGTCCAAAAGCCGAAACTTCATCAGCCATTTCAGACTGGCGTCCTGCATAATGGCCGTGACCTTAGTGGTTTCATGTATCCTTTCTTAAATAATATTTGAATGGAATCCAACCGTCCTTGTCTTTAGGTTCACATGTAGAAAACTTCAGATCCTGAGGTGATCATTTCCCTTCATTTTCTGATCTCTGCCGTCAGATGGCGACATGCTGGTGTAACACAGCGTCATCTGGTAACATTGTTCAGCTTCTTGCAGGAAGATGCTGAATAGAAAGCAGCGGTACTGTCATTGCTATATATGTATTATGTTAACATTTATCTCACATAAATATGTAGTAAATCCTATAAGACACTTACTAAACATAAGAAACTTTATTTTCCTATATAATAAATTACCAGTCATTGGAAATAAGGTATCTGTATACACCCACCTGTGTGCTGGAGATCAGTGTGTAAAGGTATGTACAGTATATCTCATACATAATATCAAGTTATTGACATGCTGAGCTGCTGGTACAAACCAGTCGATGTAAAATTCCTTTAATCCGGTATTAATGAGATTATTCTGGATTATTGTATAGATTTTATTTGCACCCCTAGAAGCCGTTCTATAGGAAAGCAATTGGACCTATAATCTTTGGGCTCGTTCTCAGCACCATGGTGATCGTGACGTCCGCAATGTAATGGATATGGTGTCATATGACAATGGGTCAGGTCCATTTTGGCATCGCCGTCAGTCACATGACTCCATGTAATAAATATTAATGCGGCAAAACCTCGGCTGGGGCGGAAAGTTCTTGTTTTGCGCAATTTTTTCTATATTAATTTTGATATTTTTTTACAGATCAGTGAAATGACATCAAAGATCATGGAGTGGTCGATGTTGGTCCTCATTCTGGTGAATCTATTGAGCTACTATAAGAATATGCAGGTCAGTAGACGTCACCTCATTATCACCTCGTATACCAGACCTCGTAATAACATTATTATTCATCTCTACAATCATGGGGTTTATAATGTGGATATGTGTTTCTTTTCTTAGAGTTTATCTATAACAATTACCTGGAAAAGCTTCACCATCTCCAAGAGCGAGAAGAACCATTTATAAACAGTGGACACTACAGATGAGGTGGAATGGCACGTCACAGCCGAGCAGGAACTTCTCTGGGAACATCCTAAACTGCTTAACTCCAGAGATGGCGACCAATCCACCAGCTCCAACCTTTCTCCCAAATATCATCTTACATCAGGGAGAAAGAGTTACAAGAACCGTTTATACCAGCGGACTCTACAGCGAGGTGGAATGGCAAGTCACAGCCGAGCAGGAACATCTCAAACTGCAAAGGCTCTGGAAATGCCACGAAATCTACCAGCTCTAACCTTTCTCCAAAAAACAACTTACATCAGGGAGAAAGATCTACAAGATCCGTTTATGACCAGCGGACTCTACAGCGAGGTGGAATGGCACGTCACAGCCGAGCAGGAATATCTCAAACTGCAGAAGCTCCGGTTATACAACCAAGTGCCGAGACATCCACCACCTCCAACCTTTCTCCCAAATATCATCTTACCACAAGGAGAGAGAAGCAGCGGACTGATTACTATCCTCATGGTCCTTGTTTGTTGGCTTATAAAACGGTTTAGTAAAGTCATTTTCTACCACCTGAAACCTGTTTTTGTCTTCATTACTGTCAATAATAATAATAATAATAATAACACTGAGTCTTCCATAGATCTGTCCTCATGAACCTGGAGGAATAAGAACGTCTCAATGTTTTTGTAGCAAAATTCAGAATTATGAAAAATATTAATATATTTTTTACACTATAAGACGTACATTTTATCAATAAAAAAATCTTGCTACAAAATGTGTACACGTGATAGTCCGGACTCAGGGGAGCCTGGCGGCCCATTATTAAACCTAATGAGAGGCCCCCCCTTTAGAGCGAATAGCGTGGGGGACACATGGGATCACTTCGCACCCCCTTTTACCCTTTTTTCTTCTTTCTTTTCCATTATTCTGTTCCCTTGTTTTTCCTATATTCTGCTTTTCCCCCTATTTTGTCTTTTGGTGTCTTCCCACACCCCTTCTTTGGGGTGTGGCTTTACGGTATTTACCTTGTTCTAGAAGTTTCCTCAGGTTTGACCTTGTGACCAGGCAGATGTTGGCAACTGTCCAGGGATTGGTTTGAGGAGCTGAGCGGCGGGAAATGCTGGAGGATAAAAGGATGTCTGGTCGGATCAGCAGATTGTCTGAAGAAGCTGTTTGAAGTAGCCCGCCCACTCTCCCTTGTTCAAGGACAGAATTCCCGCTCACCCTCCCTTGTTCAAGGACGGAATTCCCGCCCACCCTACCTTGTTCAAGTACAGAATTCCCGCTCACTCTCCCTTGTTCAAGGACAGAATTCCCGCTCACCCTCCCTTGTTCAAGGACAGAATTCCCGCCCACCCTCCCTTGTTCAAGGACAGAATTCCCGCCCACCCTACCTTGTTCAAGTACAGAATTCCCGCTCACTCTCCCTTGTTCAAGGACAGAATTCCCGCTCACCCTCCCTTGTTCAAGGACAGAATTCCCGCCCACCCTCCCTTGTTCAAGGACAGAATTCCCGCCCACCCTACCTTGTTCAAGGACAGAATTCCCGCTCACCCTCCCTTGTTCAAGGACAGAATTCCCCCCCTCACCCTCCCTTGTTCAAGGACAGAATTCCCGCCCGCCCTCCCTTGTTCAAGGACAGAATCCCCGTCGCGGAGTTTGTTAGTGGTTTGTCTCTATGTCGTTATTGGACATTATTTATTTAATTATTTATTTATTAATTCATTCAAGTTGATTATAAAGATTTATTAATATTTTTATGTTACCCATAATAAACACCACAGCCTTTTACTTCCAACTATTTTGTATGCTTGACTTTTATTTAAGGTTTTTGAGGGGTTGCGAATGTTATTCCATGATCTGTATGATCGATGGTGTGTGGGGAGGGAATTCGATCACGATGTGAATATTGCATTCAGCTTCCCGTCAGCGGCCAGACACACCACTAGAGCCTGTGGAGGATGGTAAACTATTAGACCACCAAGGAGACAGCAATTTACCTTTTCCTTACCCAAGACCACCAGGGAACAAAATACTGACCCTCTATGTAATACACGGATGTGCTGGTTCCACCAGAGAGACGCTCTTTATAGATGAGGGCAGTGGTGTAGCTATAGGGGTCGCAAACGGCACCCCGGCCCCTAAGCCTGTCTGCGCCGAGTCACTCACAGCACAGTGCAGAGGAGAAGGATCCTCCACCCATCGTGGGAACGGGGATAGGTAAGTAATTATGTTAGAAGTTTTCTATTAGGTACATACTTATTGGGGCATTATACTGGGTATTGGAGGGGGGGGGGTTATATGGCAGCTGCTGCGGGTGCATTATACTGAATGAGACAGCTATGGGGGCTTTATACTGTAGGGGGGCATTATACTTGATGTGGCAGCTATGGGTGGCAATATACTGTGGGGGCAGCTATAGGGGCATTATACTGTTGACACAGCTCTGGAGGGCATTATAGTGCGAGGGGCAACAATGGGCGCATTATACTGTAGGGGTCCAACTATGGGGACATTATTCTGTGGTGGTCAGCTATAAGGGGCATTATACTGTGTGGGGGCTGCTATGGGGAGCATTATACTGTGTGGGGGCAGCTATGGGGGGCCACTATACTGTGTGGTGGCATTATACTGTGGGGGCATTATAGTGTGGGGGCATTCATAGGGTCTTTCGGGCAAGCTAGCTGGGCATTGGCGTGCACAGGGGTCTGGTGGTGTTGGGGAGGAGTAGGGGGGCCCAAGCTGAATTTTTGCACCAGGGCCCATGAGCCTTTAGCTACGCCCCTGGCTCGGGGTATTAATGGGTGAGGGTCCTGAATGAGGAACTCCCCTCTAATAAATCACAATGCCTTAAATGGGTTTTTTAATGATTGTGTTATATAAACTGGACGTCCCCCATAACTGTATCGTACAACCAGAGCCAGTGAATCACGTACAATCCCATCTATACCTTTCCACTCCACGCTGCTGACCTTTATACATTGCTGCCCCCAGTGGCTTTGGCTGGTTTATGCAGCTTTATCTATATCTCCACATTGTAGGTATAAGGACTTTACACTCTGCACTTTTCTTCGTCACCCAAGGTCAAGTGCGGGACCAACGCAGATTATCCATTCTTATCCTGCTTCCCCTCTTTTTATTTTATATTGGGGGCCAATCGTGAGCTTTTTGCATTGTTTTTATAAAAATGATGATTTACTTCATTCCTCATGTATTGGCCCTTTAACCCTTTCAAGACCGAGCTCATTTTGGCCTTCAGGACCAGCCCCATTTTTTCAAATCTGACATGTGTCACTTTATGTGGTAATAACTCTGGAATGCTTTTGCCTATCCAAGCGATTCTGAGATTGTTTTCTCGTGACATATTGTACTTTATATTAGTGGAAAAATGTGGTCAATAATTTCATTGCTTATTTGTGAAAAACACCAAAATTTTGAGAAAATTGGCAAAAATTATGATTTTTCTAATTTTAAATGTATCTGCTTGTAAAAGAGATAGTAATACCACACAAAATAGTTAAAATTTCACATATTCCATATGTCTACTTTATATTTGCATCGTTTTTTGAACATTATTTTATTTTTCTATTACGTTACAAGGCTTAGAACTTTATCAGCAATTTCTCACATTTTCTAGAAAATTTCAAAAGGCGATTCTTACAAGGACCAGTTCAGTTCTAAAGCGGCTTTGAGGGCCTTATGTACTAGATAGACCCCATAAATCACCCCATATTAAAAACTGCACCCCTCAAAGTATTCAAAACAGCATTCAGAAAGTTTCTTAACTCTTTAGGCGTTTCACAAGAATTAAAGCAATGTAGAGGGGAAATTGACAAATTTTTTTTTTTTTTGCTGCAATTCATTGGTAAACCATTTTATTTGTAATACAGAAGGTTTTACTAGAGAAACGCAACACAATATTTATTGCCCAGATTCTGCAGTTTTTAGAAATATCCCACATGTGGCCCTAGTGTGATAATGGACTGAAGCACCGGCCTCAGAAGCAAAGGAGCACATAGTGGATTTTGTGGCCTCCTTTTTTTAGAATATATTTTAGGCACCATGTTGGGTTTGAAGAGGTCTTGTAGTGCCAAAACAGTGGAAATCCCCCAAAAGTGACACGGTTTTGGAAACTGCACCCCTCAAGGAATTTATCTAGGGGTATAGTTAGCATCTTGACCCCACAGGTCTTCTGCTATATTTATTGGAGTTTGCCTGTGAAAGTAAAAATCTACTTTTTTCTGAACAAAATATGAAAAAAAATAATATTTGCAAGGAATAAAGAATAAAAAGCACCCCAAAACTTGTAAAGCTACTTCTCCCGATTACAGCAATACCCCATATGTGGTACTAAACTGCTGTTTGGACCCACGGCAGAGCTCAGAAGGGAAGGAGCGCCATTTGGATTTTGAAGCGCAGATTTTGCTGGATTGGTTTTCAGTGCCATGTCGCGTTTGCAACGCCCTGGAGGGAGTAAAACGGTGGAAACCCCCCAAAAGTGACCCCATTTTGTACACTACACCCCTCAAGGAATTTTTCTAGGGATATAGATAGCATTTTGACCCCACAGTTTTTTTGCTGAATTTAGTGGAATTAGGCCGTGAAAATGAAAACCTATTTTTTTTATGAAAAAACATAGAAATGTTTAATTTTTACAATGAATAAAGGAGAAAAATCTCCCCAAAATTTGTAAATCAATTTGTCCTGATTACAGCAATACGCCATATGTGGTAATAAACTGCTGTTTGGACCCACGGCAGGACTCAGGAGGGAAGGAACAATATTTGGCTTTTGGAGCTCAAATTTAGCTGGAACGGTTTTCCGGTGTCATGTCGCATTTGCAAAGCTCCTGAGGTACCAAAACAGTGGAAACCTCCCAAAAGTCCCTTTAGGGGACTGGAACGAGCGATCATTAGGTCGCTGGTACAATACACTGCAGTACTAATGTATTGCAGTATAATATCATTTTTACAGGCTCCTGTAACAGCTCGATCGCTGTTCCTGTCCATAGTCCCGGGTGTCAGCTGTAATACACAGCGGACACCTGCAGAATATGAAGCGGGCGCAGCGCATGAGCCCGCTCCATATATAACCCCCCGCACCACGACATGCTATTAAGTCGTGGTGCGCAAAGGCGTTAATGCGCAGCGGATGGTTCAAAGTGAAAATTTAAATTTTCCACTGATATGCCATTTTAATGCACAATGTGTTGTGCCCAGTTTGTGCCACTGAAGACAAATACCTCATACAATGTTGAGTGGGTTCTCCCGGATATAAAATATCATATATGTGGACGTAAGCTGGTGTTTGGGCACGCTGTGGGGCTCAGAAGGGAGGGAGCGCCATTTGGCTTTTGGAGCGCAGAGTTTGCTTGGTAACTGTTCTGTTTGGGGTTTTGCTGGTATTTCAGTTTATAATGTGGGGCTACATGTAGGCTGGGCAGAGTACATCAGGACATAATAAGAGGGTATAATAATTTGGTAAATAAATAATAATCCGCAGATATGTGGCCAATGTCGCACTGATAAATGGCGCCCGATCTTGTCAGCTTTTGGACACTGCACAATTTCTGTCGCTATATTCTGAGAGACAGAACTTTTTTTATTTTTTCTTCACCGGAGCCGTGCGAGGACTTATTTGTTGCGGGACAATCTGTAGTTTTCATTGGTACCATTTTAGGGTACCTGTGATTTTTTTATCACTTTTTATTAGATTTTTTTGGCAAGCAAAGTGACAAAAAAATAAATTCTGACAAAGTTTTTTGTCTTTTTTTTTTTACACTTTTCACCGTGCGCTATAAATGACATTTTAGTTTATTCTGCGGGTCGATACGATTACGGCGATACCAGATGTATATCGTTTTTTTTATGTTTTGTGGCATTTGCGCAATAAAATCACTTTTTGATAAAATTATTTCTTTTTTGTGTCACCATATGCTGAGAGCCATAACTTTTTTATTTTTCAGTCAAAAAAGCTGTGTAAGGGCTTGTTTTTTGCGGGACGGGCTGCAGTTTTTATTGGTACTATTTTAGGGGACATGCGGCTTTTTGATCACTTTTTATTCTATATTTTTGGAGGGTTGATGACCAAAAAAATTGTGATTCTGACATGGTTTTTAAAAAAAATTTTTTGCACTGTTCACCGTGCGGGAAAAATAATATTATAGTTTGGGTCGTTGTGAACGCGGTCATACCAAATATATGTACTTTTTTTAACATTTTCATTTTTTTCCTATAATAAAAGACTTATTATAGGAAAAAAAGCATTTTTGTTTTTGTAACTTTTATAACTTGTTTTTACACTTTTATGAAACATTTTTATTACTTTATTTTTTACTTGTTTTACTTGAAGACCTGCGGCACTGATCGCTGCTATAATACATTACACTACCTAGGTAGTGTAACGTATTATAAACTGTCAGTGTGACGATGAGAGTCACACTGACAGGAAGCTTATGAGGACCGGCCTCCGACTGGTTCTCATAGGCTGTCGGCTCTGCCGTGGGGACCGGAAGTCTAGACGCACAGTCTTCCTTTATGATGACACAACTCTTCGTCATGTGACCGGCCCCAATGTACTCCATGCACTCGCTGTAGACAGCCGGGGGCCACATGCAAGAACAGTATATGGGCCCCTTGCTCTGCAATATCTCATCATCGATCACCAGCCTTATGTCGCTCTACCAATCCATCAGTAATTGTTAGCCATAAAATGAATTACCTCAGGCCCTTACATGTGATCTAATACACAGAAGTAAAGAGGCTCTGTCACCAGATTTTGCAGCCCCTATCTGCTATTGCAGCAGATCGGCGCTGCAATGTAGATTACAGTAACGTTTTTATTTTAAAAAAACGAGCATTTTTGGCCAAGTTATGACCATTTTTGTATTTATGCAAATGAGGCTTGCAAAAGTCCAAGTGGGTGTGTTTAAAAGTAAAAGTCCAACTGGGCGTGTATTATGTGCGTACATCGGGGCGTTTTTAATACTTTTACTAGCTGGGCTTTCTGACGAGAAGTATCATCCACTTCTCTTCAGAACGCCCAGCTTCTGGCAGTGGAGACACAGCCGTGTTCTCCAGAGATCACGCTGTGTCGTCACTCACAGGTCCTGCATCGTGTCAGACGAGCGAGGACACCGGCACCAGAGGCTACAGTTGATTCTGCAGCAGCATCAGCGTTTGCAGGTAAGTAGCTACATCGACTTACCTGCTAACGCCGATGCTGCTGCAGAATCAACTGAAGCCTCTGGTGCCGGTGTCCACGCTCATCTGACACGATGCAGGACCTGTGAGTGACGTCACAGCGTGATCTGGCAGAAGCTGGGCGTTCTGAAGAGAAGTGGATGATACTTCTCGTCAGAAAGCCCAGCTAGTAAAAGTATTAAAAACGCCCCGATGTACGCACATAATACACGCCCACTTGGACTTTTACTTTTAAACACACCCACTTGGACTTTTGCAAGCCTCATTTGCATAACTACAAAAATGGTCATAACTTGGCCAAAAATGCTCGTTTTTAAAAAATAAAAACGTTCCTGTAATCTACATTGCAGCGCCGATCTGCTGCAATAGCAGATAGGGGTTGCAAAATCTGGTGACAGAGCCTCTTTAACCCCAGCTTGTTTTGGCCTTAAAAACCAAACCGATATTTTCAAATCTGACATGTGTCCCTTTATGTGGTAATAACTTGGGAATGCTTTTACCTATCCCAGCGATTCTGAGATTGTTTTCTTGGGACATGTTGTACTTTATATTAGTGGAAAAGTTTGGTCGATAAATTCAATATTTATTTGTGAAAAACAAGAAATGTTACAAAATTATGATTTTTCTATAAAATGTAAATGTATTTGCTTGTAAGATAGTTAGTAATACCACACAAAATAGTTACTAGTTCACATCCCCCATATGTCTACTTTATGTTGGCATCGTTTTTCTAGGACGTTACACGGCTTAGAACTTTAGCAGCAATTTCTCACATTTTCAAGAAAATTTCAAAAGGCTATTTTTACAGGGACCAGTTTAGTCTGAAGTGGCTATGAGGGGTCCATATATTAGAAACCCCCATAAAACACCTCATTTTCAAAACTGCACGCCTAAAAGTATTCAAAACAGCATTCACAACGTGTTTTAACCCTTTAGGCGTTTCACAGGAATAACAGGTGAAATTTACAATTTATTGTTTTTTTGGTCAAAATTAATTTGTAAAGCATTTGGCCCTAGTGTGCTAATGGCAGAGGCCTCAGGAGCAAAGGAGCACCCAGTGGATTTTGGGCCCCTTTTTTTTAAGAATATATTTTAGGCACCATGTCAGGTTTGCAGAGCTTTTGTGGTGCCAAAACAGTGGAAACCACCCCAAAAGTTACCCCAATCTGGAAACTACACCCCTCAAGGAATTTTTCTAGAGGTTTTTTTGCTAAATTTATATGAATTAGTCTGTGAAAATGAGAAAGAGCACCACAATATTTGTAAAGCAATTTCTCCTGATTACGGAAATATCCCATATGTGGTAATAAACTGCTGTTTGGACCCACAGCAGGGCTCAGAAGGGAAGGAGCGCCATTTGGATTTTTGGAGCACAGATTTTGTTGGGATGCTTTTAGGCCGCCATATTGCATTTGCAGGGCCCCTGAAGTATCAATACAGTGGAAACCCCCAAAAATGATGCCATTTTGGAATCTATACCCATAAAGGAAAGGAATTAATCTAGTGGCCTAGAAAACTTGTCCCCACAGTTGTTTGGTCCATGAAAAATGAAAAATCTAAATTTCTCCATTTTTGTTCCTAAGGTGTAATAGGAGAAATAGCATGGCAAAAGTTTGTACACAATTTCTACCGAGTACGGCAACACCCCATATGTGGATGTAAACTGGTGTTTAGGCACATGGTTCGGCTCAGGAAATAAGGAGCACTATGCAATATTTCAGGCCCACTATGGTGGTATTTATCATGTTGTGCCGTGATTACAGACGATTTGAGGTGTCAAAATATTATAAACCCCACAGAAGTAACCCAATTTTTGAAGGTACACCCCTCAAGAAATTTACCTGGGGGTATAGTGAGAATTGTGACTATGTGACGGACACATCTCATGGTATTCATCTAGGGGTATAGTAAGAATTATTAGTTGTGAAGTTGGCAGCCTGAAAATCCCGCACTGGAGGGAGGTGGAATGGCAGGTCCCACTGCCAACCTACCCACCATTCCATAAAATGCAGCCCAGAAAATACATTTATTAAAAAACATATGAAAATATTTTTTTTTTGCTAAGGTAACACATCTACTCTGCATTTTATCCTCTCACCCAGCTTTATAACCCGGGTGAGAGGGTCACTCCCTCCATTACTATTACAGCTGCCTACAGGGCATAGTGTATTGGGTATAGGGAAAATATTTAGTTTATTTGGGGTTTTTACTAATATTACAATGAGCTATGACGGGTCTGATGACAGGCGATGACAGGTCTGATGAGCGTTGTTTTTTTTATATTTCAACTGAACAATAGGAGCGAAGCGTCCACCATTGACCCTGCTGTATTTAAAAGTGTGGAAACCCTACCTACCTACCAAATTCTAAATGAGAAGTGTCGTTGCTACCTAACCAGGACCTCAGGCAGTGGGCAATCTAGGGGTATACAGCTGGGTACAGGTGATAAGAGGACTGAGGACAGGACTGAAGACAGGACTAAGGACAGGTTTGGTGACACTGATCACCAGATGATGGTGGTTGTAGTGTTTTATCAGCTGGTGAGGGGACTGATCGCCGGCTTTATGGTCATTTTTATCTCTATCTACACAGCATCTGGCTCTGTCAGGCTCCAGGACACAGTTGAGCCCTCACAGAGCAGGAGATGCTGGTAAAATAATACGTCTGCGTTGTGATTGGCCAGTCAATACAGACTGCCAAATCACAGCACTTGCCGGCACTGGACCATTCTGATTGGTCCCATGCCGGCATCTCCTGCCCAGCAACTCTGCTTTAGAGCTGAGTTGCCGGTTCCGTCACTGTGTCGCTTCACACAGTGACAGTTTAAAGTCCTGACTTGCCTGGTACATAGGACTGCAGTAAGTTACTTGCAATACCGAAGTACCAGACACGTCATTTTGCGGGAAGGGGTTAATGTGACAGTGCCCCTCCCCCCCTGCTTTATAGAGAAATAGTATAGAAAAGACATGGAGGTGTTGTCCATAGCAACCAATCAGATTCCTGGTTTTATTTTTCTAGGACAGGTTTGAAAATGAAAGAAGTGATCTGATTGGTTGCTATGGGCAATGTTTCCATGCTTTATACCTGCTAATTTTTCGACTCCATATCTTCCCAGAAGTAACCATAGCAACCAATTCAAAAGATGAGAGTTGGTAGGTAGATTGGAGGGTCTGATAAGTGACAACCATAGCCCACCATGCAGTAACAGCCAGATCCTCTAGAGGTAACAGCTACTGCCACCATTATAGTGACAGCTACTGACCCCAATAATAGTGACAGCTACTGACCCCAATAATAGTGACAGCTACTGACCCCAATAATAGTGACAGCTACTGACCCCAATAATAGTGACAGCTACTGACCCCAATAACAGTGACAGCTACTGACCCCAATAACAGTGACAGCTACTGACCCCAATTATAGTGACAGCTACTGACCCCAATAATAGTGACAGCTACTGACCCCAATAATAATGACAGCTACTGACCCCAATAATAGTAACAGCTACTGACCCCAATAATAGTGACAGCTACTGACCCCAATAATAGTGACAGCTACTGACCCCAATAACAGTGACAGCTACTGACCCCAATAACAGTGACAGCTACTGACCCCAATAATAGTGACAGCTACTGGCCCCAATAATAGTGACAGCTATTGACCCCAATAATAGTGACAGCTACTGACCCCAATAATAGTGACAGCTACTGACCCCAATAATAGTGACAGCTACTGACCCCAATAATAGTGACAGCTATTGACCCTAATAATAGTGACAGGTACTGACCCCAATAATAGTGACAGCTACTGATCCCAATAATAGTGACAGCTACTGACCCCAATAACAGTGACAGCTACTGACCCCAATAATAGTGACAGCTACTGACCCCAATAATAGTGACAGCTACTGACCCCAATAATAGTGACAGCTACTGACCCCAATAATAGTGACAGCTACTGACCCCAATAATATTAACAGCTACTGATCCCAATAATAATGACAGCTACTGACCCCAATAATAGTGACAGCTACTGACCCCAATAATAGTGACAGCTACTGACCCCAATTTTAGTGACAGCTACTGACCCCAATAATACTGACAGCTACTGACCCCAATAACAGTGACAGCTACTGACCCCAATAATAGTGACAGCTACTGACCCCAATAATACTGACAGCTACTGACCCCAATAATAGTGACAGCTACTGACCCCAATAATAGTGACAGCTACTGACCCCAATAACAGTGACAACTACTGACCCCAATAACAGTGACAGCTACTGACCCCAATAACAGTGACAGCTACTGACCCCAATAATAGCAAAAGCTACTGATCCCAATAATAGTGACAGATACTGACCCCAATAATAGTGACAGCTACTGACCCCAATAATAGTGACAGCTACTGACCCCAATTTTAGTGACAGCTACTGACCCCAATAATACTGACAGCTACTGACCCCAATAACAGTGACAGCTAGTGACCCCAATAATAGTGACAGCTACTGACCCCAATAATACTGACAGCTACTGACCCCAATAACAGTGACAGCTACTGACCCCTATAATAGTGACAGCTAGTGACCCCAATAATAGTGACAGCTACTGACCCCAATTATAGTGACAGCTACTGACCCCAATAATAGTGACAGCTACTGACCCCAATAATAGTGACAGCTTCTGACCCCAATAATAGTGACAGCTACTGACCCCAATAATATTGACAGCTACTGACCCCAATAATAGTGACAGCTACTGACTCCAATAATAGTGACAACTACTGACCCCAATAATAGTGACAGCTACTGACCCCAATAATAGTGACAGCTACTGACCCCAATAATAGTGACAGCTACTGACCCCAATAATGGTGACAGCTACTGACTCCAATAATAGTGACAGCTACTGACCCCAATAATAGTGACAGCTACTGACCCCAATAATAGTGACAGCTACTGACTCCAATAATAGTGACAGCTACTGACCCCAATAATAGTGACAGCTACTGACCCCAATAACAGTGACAGCTACTTACCCCAATAATAGTGACAGCTACTGACCCCAATAATAGTGACAGCTACTGACCCCAATAATAGTGACAGCTGCTACCCCCAATAATAGTGACAGCTACTGACCCCAATAATAGCGACAGCTACTGACCCCAATAATAGTGACAGCTACTGACCCCAATAATAGTGACAGCTACTGACCCCAATAATAGTGACAGCTACTGACCCCAATAATACTGACAGCTACTGACCCCAATAACAGTGACAGCTACTGACCCCTATAATAGTGACAGCTACTGACCCCAATAATAGTGACAGCTACTGACCCCAATTATAGTGACAGCTACTGACCCCAATAATAGTGACAGCTACTGACCCCAATAATAGTGACAGCTTCTGACCCCAATAATAGTGACAGCTACTGACCCCAATAATATTGACAGCTACTGACCCCAATAATAGTGACAGCTACTGACTCCAATAATAGTGACAACTACTGACCCCAATAATAGTGACAGCTACTGACCCCAATAATAGTGACAGCTACTGACCCCAATAATAGTGACAGCTACTGACCCCAATAATGGTGACAGCTACTGACTCCAATAATAGTGACAGCTACTGACCCCAATAATAGTGACAGCTACTGACCCCAATAATAGTGACAGCTACTGACTCCAATAATAGTGACAGCTACTGACCCCAATAATAGTGACAGCTACTGACCCCAATAACAGTGACAGCTACTGACCCCAATAATAGTGACAGCTACTGACCCCAATAATAGTGACAGCTTCTGACCCCAATAATAGTGACAGCTGCTACCCCCAATAATAGTGACAGCTACTGACCCCAATAATAGCGACAGCTACTGACCCCAATAATAGTGACAGCTACTGACCCCAATAATAGTGACAGCTACTGACCCCAATAATAGTGACAGCTACTGACCCCAATAATACTGAGAGCTACTGACCCCAATAACAGTGACAGCTACTGACCCCAATAATAGTGACAGCTACTGACCCCAATAATAGTGACAGCTACTGACCCCAATAACAGTGACAGCTACTGTCCCCAATAATAGTGACAGCTACTGACCCCAATAATAGTGACAGCTACTGACCCCAATAATAGTGACAGCTTCTGACCCCAATAATAGTGACAGCTACTGACCCCAATAATATTGACAGCTACTGACCCCAATAAAAGTGACAGCTACTGACCCCAATAATAGTGACAGCTACTGACCCCAATAATAGTGACAGCTACTGACCCCAATAATAGTGACAGCTACTGACCCCAATAATAGTGACAGCTACTGACCCCAATAATGGTGACAGCTACTGACTCCAATAATAGTGACAGCTACTGACCCCAATAATAGTGACAGCTACTGACCCCAATAATAGTGACAGCTACTGACTCCAATAATAGTGACAGCTACTGACCCCAATAATAGTGACAGCTACTGACCCCAATAACAGTGACAGCTACTGACCCCAATAATAGTGACAGCTACTGACCCCAATAATAGTGACAGCTACTGACCCCAATAATAGTGACAGCTGCTACCCCCAATAATAGTGACAGCTACTGACCCCAATAATAGCGACAGCTACTGACCCCAATAATAGTGACAGCTACTGACCCCAATAATAGTGACAGCTACTGACCCCAATAATAGTGACAGCTACTGACCCCAATAATACTGACAGCTACTGACCCCAATAACAGTGACAGCTACTGACCCCTATAATAGTGACAGCTACTGACCCCAATAATAGTGACAGCTACTGACCCCAATTATAGTGACAGCTACTGACCCCAATAATAGTGACAGCTTCTGACCCCAATAATAGTGACAGCTACTGACCCCAATAATGGTGACAGCTACTGACTCCAATAATAGTGACAGCTACTGACCCCAATAATAGTGACAGCTACTGACCCCAATAATAGTGACAGCTACTGACTCCAATAATAGTGACAGCTACTGACCCCAATAATAGTGACAGCTACTGACCCCAATAACAGTGACAGCTACTGACCCCAATAATAGTGACAGCTACTGACCCCAATAATAGTGACAGCTTCTGACCCCAATAATAGTGACAGCTGCTACCCCCAATAATAGTGACAGCTACTGACCCCAATAATAGCGACAGCTACTGACCCCAATAATAGTGACAGCTACTGACCCCAATAATAGTGACAGCTACTGACCCCAATAATAGTGACAGCTACTGACCCCAATAATACTGAGAGCTACTGACCCCAATAACAGTGACAGCTACTGACCCCAATAATAGTGACAGCTACTGACCCCAATAATAGTGACAGCTACTGACCCCAATAACAGTGACAGCTACTGTCCCCAATAATAGTGACAGCTACTGACCCCAATAATAGTGACAGCTACTGACCCCAATAATAGTGACAGCTTCTGACCCCAATAATAGTGACAGCTACTGACCCCAATAATATTGACAGCTACTGACCCCAATAAAAGTGACAGCTACTGACCCCAATAATAGTGACAGCTACTGACCCCAATAATAGTGACAGCTACTGACCCCAATAATAGTGACAGCTACTGACCCCAATAATAGTGACAACTACTGACCCCAATAATAGTGACAGCTACTGACCCCAATAATAGTGACAGCTACTGACCCCAATAATAGTGACAGCTACTGACCCCAATAACAGTGACAGCTACTGACCCCAATAATAGTGACAGCTACTGACCCCAATAATAGTGACAGCTACTGACCCCAATTATAGTGACAGCTACTGACCCCAATAATAGTGACAGCTACTGACCCCAATAATAGTAACAGCTACTGATCCCAATAATAGTGACAGCTACTGACCCCAATAATAGTGACACCTACTGACCCCAATAATACTGACAGCTACAGACCCCAATAACAGTGACAGCTACTGACCCCAATAATAGTGACAGCTACTGACCCCAATAATAGTGACAGCTACTGACCCCAATAACAGTGACAGCTACTGTCCCCAATAATAGTGACAGCTACTGACCCCAATAATAGTGACAGCTACTGACCCCAATAATAGTGACAGCTTCTGACCCCAATAATAGTGACAGCTGCTACCCCCAATAATAGTGACAGCTACTGACCCCAATAATAGCGACAGCTACTGACCCCAATAATAGTGACAGCTACTGACCCCAATAATAGTGACAGCTACTGACCCCAATAATAGTGACAGCTACTGACCCCAATAATACTGACAGCTACTGACCCCAATAACAGTGACAGCTACTGACCCCAATAATAGTGACAGCTACTGACCCCAATAATAGTGACAGCTACTGACCCCAATAACAGTGACAGCTACTGTCCCCAATAATAGTGACAGCTACTGACCCCAATAATAGTGACAGCTACTGACCCCAATAATAGTGACAGCTTCTGACCCCAATAATAGTGACAGCTACTGACCCCAATAATATTGACAGCTACTGACCCCAATAAAAGTGACAGCTACTGACCCCAATAATAGTGACAGCTACTGACCCCAATAATAGTGACAGCTACTGACCCCAATAATAGTGACAGCTACTGACCCCAATAATAGTGACAACTACTGACCCCAATAATAGTGACAGCTACTGACCCCAATAATAGTGACAGCTACTGACCCCAATAATAGTGACAGCTACTGACCCCAATAACAGTGACAGCTACTGACCCCAATAATAGTGACAGCTACTGACCCCAATAATAGTGACAGCTACTGACCCCAATAATAGTGACAGCTACTGACCCCAATAATAGTGACAGCTACTGACCCCAATAATAGTAACAGCTACTGATCCCAATAATAGTGACAGATACTGACCCCAATAATAGTGACAGCTACTGACCCCAATAATAGTGACAGCTACTGACCCCAATTTTAGTGACAGCTACTGACCCCAATAATACTGACAGCTACTGACCCCAATAACAGTGACAGCTGCTGACCCCAATAATAGTGACAGCTACTGACCCCAATAATACTGACAGCTACTGACCCCAATAACAGTGACAGCTACTGACCCCAATAATAGTGACAGCTACTGACCCCAATAATAGTGACAGCTACTGACCCCAATTATAGTGACAGCTACTGACCCCAATAATAGTGACAGCTACTGACCCCAATAATAGTGACAGCTTCTGACCCCAATAATAGTGACAGCTACTGACCCCAATAATATTGACAGCTACTGACCCCAATAATAGTGACAGCTACTGACTCCAATAATAGTGACAGCTACTGACCCCAATAATAGTGACAGCTACTGACCCCAATAATAGTGACAGCTACTGACCCCAATAATAGTGACAGCTACTGACCCCAATAATGGTGACAGCTACTGACTCCAATAATAGTGACAGCTACTGACCCCAATAATAGTGACAGCTACTGACCCCAATAATAGTGACAGCTACTGACTCCAATAATAGTGACAGCTACTGACCCCAATAATAGTGACAGATACTGACCCCAATAACAGTGACAGCTACTGACCCCAATAATAGTGACAGCTACTGACCCCAATAATAGTGACAGCTACTGACCCCAATAATAGTGACAGCTGCTACCCCCAATAATAGTGACAGCTACTGACCCCAATAATAGAGACAGCTACTGACCCCAATAATAGTGACAGCTACTGACCCCAATAACAGTGACAGCTACTGACCCCAATAATAGCGACAGCTACTGACCCCAATAATAGTGACAGCTACTGACCCCAATAATAGTGACATCTACTGACCCCAATAACAGTGACAGCTACTGACCCCAATAATAGCGACAGCTACTGACCCCAATAATACTGACAGCTACTGACCCCAATAATAGTGACAGCTACTGACCCCAATAATAGCGACAGCTACTGACCCCAATAATACTGACAGCTACTGACCCCAATAACAGTGACAGCTACTGACCCCAATAATAGTGACAGCTACTGACCCCAATAATAGTGACAGCTACTGACCCCAATAATAGTGACAGCTACTGACCCCAATAATAGTGACAACTACTGACCCCAATAATAGTGACAGCTACTGACCCCAATAATAGTGACAGCTACTGACCCCAATAATAGTGACAGTTACTGACCCCAATAACAGTGACAGCTACTGACCCCAATAATAGTGACAGCTACTGACCCCAATAATAGTGACAGCTACTGACCCCAATAACAGTGACAGCTACTGACCCCAATAATAGTGACAGCTACTGACCCCAATAATAGTGACAGCTACTGACCCCAATAATAGTGACAGCTTCTGACCCCAATAATAGTGACAGCTACTGACCCCAATAATATTGACAGCTACTGACCCCAATAAAAGTGACAGCTACTGACCCCAATAATAGTGACAGCTACTGACCCCAATAATAGTGACAGCTACTGACCCCAATAATAGTGACAACTACTGACCCCAATAATAGTGACAGCTACTGACCCCAATAATAGTGACAGCTACTGACCCCAATTATAGTGACAGCTACTGACCCCAATAATAGTGACAGCTACTGACCCCAATAATAGTGACAGCTACTGACCCCAATAATAGTGACAACTACTGACCCCAATAATATTGACAGCTACTGACCCCAATAAAAGTGACAGCTACTGACCCCAATAATAGTGACAGCTACTGACCCCAATAATAGTGACAGCTACTGACCCCAATAATAGTGACAGCTACTGACCCCAATAATAGTGACAGCTACTGACCCCAATAATAGTGACAGCTACTGACCCCAATAATAGTGACAGCTACTGACCCCAATAATAGTGACAGCTACTGACCCCAATAACAGTGACAGCTACTGACCCCAATAATAGTGACAGCTACTGACCCCAATAATAGTGACAGCTACTGACCCCAATAACAGTGACAGCTACTGACCCCAATAATAGTGACAGCTACTGACCCCAATAATAGTGACAGCTACTGACCCCAATAATAGTGACAGCTTCTGACCCCAATAATAGTGACAGCTACTGACCCCAATAATAGTGACAGCTACTGACCCCAATAATAGTGACAGCTACTGACCCCAATAATAGTGACAGCTACTGACCCCAATAATAGTGACAGCTTCTGACCCCAATAATAGTGACAGCTACTGACCCCAATAATATTGACAGCTACTGACCCCAATAAAAGTGACAGCTACTGACCCCAATAATAGTGACAGCTACTGACCCCAATAATAGTGACAACTACTGACCCCAATAATAGTGACAGCTACTGACCCCAATAATAGTGACAGCTACTGACCCCAATAATAGTGACAGCTACTGACCCCAATAATAGTGACAGCTACTGACCCCAATAATAGTGACAACTACTGACCCCAATAATAGTGACAGCTACTGACCCCAATAATAGTGACAGCTACTGACCCCAATAATAGTGACAACTACTGACCCCAATAACAGTGACAGCTACTGACCCCAATTATAGTGACAGCTACTGACCCCAATAATACTGACAACTACTGACCCCAATAATAGTGACAGCTACTGACCCCAATAACAGTGACAGCTACTGACCCCAATAACAGTGACAGCTACTGACCCCAATAACAGTGACAGCTACTGACCCCAATAACAGTGACAGCTACTGACCCCAATAATAGTGACAGCTACTGACCCCAATAACAGTGACAGCTACTGACCCCAATAATAGTGACAGCTACTGACCCCAATAATAGTGACAGCTACTGACCCCAATAATAGTGACAGCTACTGACCCCAATAACAGTGACAGCTACTGACCCCAATAATAGTGACAGCTACTGACCCCAATAATAGTGACAGCTACTGACACCAATAATAGAGACAGCTACTGACCCCAATAATAGTGACAGCTACTGACTCCAATAATAGTGGCAGCTACTGACCCCAATAATAGTGACAGCTACTGACCCCAATAATAGTGACAGCTACTGACTCCTATAACAGTTTTCTGACGCGAACAATAACATATTATTTATGGTGAATGATGAAGGGCTTCAAAAACTTAAAAAAACAATAAAAATAAAGATAAATTATTGGAGCACTCCGCTTTATTTTTTTATTGCACCCTCCTTTTGTACATTGGTGTTTCAGTGGGGTGCTGTGAGCAAAATACTTACCGATCCCCGTATCTTGTATTTTTCGGGTCCAACGCCGCTCACGTGACCTTCCCCCAGACTTGTCTGAAGTTACTGTGCTTTTGAATAAACCGGAACTCAGGCTCTCAATGCATTCCTATGGGAGCCAGAACGAGGCCACAACGAGGCCAGAACGAGGCCAGAACGAGGCTCCATAGGAATGCATTGACTTCCAGGAATTCTGAACAGCAGTGATTCTAGACCAGGTCAGAATGGACCCGGAAAACGACAGGATTCGGGGATCGGTAAGTATTTCTACACACAGCACTCCAGTGAAACACCAATGTACAAATGGAGGGTGCAATAAAACAATAAAGTGGAGTGCTCCTTTAAATGCTAATTTAAATGTACTGCAAAATGGTCACAATGAAGGGAGACAAAAGCGGAAAAAATTATTTGCAGCTTAACCGACAAAATTGGTTGCAACATCAAGGGGTTAATAATTATATTACATGCAGATCACTGTATAGAGCTTTTCAGTTCCCCAGGGGCATGCGGTTGGGAGCTTTGACCTGGGGGTCACTTTAAGAATAAATAAATGGGGGGTGGCATCACATCATCCTGATCTACAGGGATTGGCCGGTGATCACATGGTAGGGGGGCTATAGAGCTCCCTATAAGATAGTAATGCCCTTCGTCCTCTTTGGACCCTGCAGCTTGGCGTCTTTCCCTCCCCCACTCCCTCTTTTGATTTGACTCCTTAATGACACGACCAATTTAGAATTTTTTATTTTAGTTTATTACTATTTGTGGGGTGAAATTAGCAAAAAAAAAAAAAAAGCAAATGCGCCATTTTCTGGGGGATTTCGTTTTTACGGCGTCTATCGTGCAGTAATAACTACATGTTCACTTTATTCTACGGATTAATACGATTACGGCGATATCGACTTTATATTTTTTCATGTTTTACCACTTTGTAAAACTATTTGTTAAAAAAATTTGTTTTGTGTCACCAAAATCTGAGAGCCATAACTTTTTTATGTTTCCGTTGATTGAGCGATGTGAGGGCTTATTTTTTGCGAGGCGAGCTTTTGTTGTTACCATTTTGGGGTGCGACTTTTTGACTAGTTTTTATTCTACTTTTTGGGGAAACTAACGTGACCAAAAAACAGCAATTTGGGTGTTTTAAACATTTTTATTGTTTTTTTTTACGGTGTTCAGCGAGTGGCTTAGATAACATCAGATTGTAATAGTTTGGACTTTTGCAAACGCGGCGATATCAGTTATGCTAACTTATATGTTGTTTAACATTACTCTACAGAAAAAATGGGCAGAGGGAATTTTTTAGAAATGTAAATATTATTTTTGGGGATATTTGTAAAAAACTTTATTTTACTTATTTTTTAAATATCCTTTTTATTGTCAGTTTTCACATTTTCTTACAAACATTCCACGTAAAAGTTACATCATGAGTGCGCAGCACTCAGCTGTCATTGAATTAACTTTGAATTAAATTCAACATAACATAACATATAAACATGGCATAAGTGTCGATCTTCATATGGACCGAAAACATGACTTCCCCCAACCCCGACACGACTTAGGTCATCAATGAGTTTCTACTTATCATTTATCCCCCAACTAGTTCAAAGTTGCAACCCCCCTAAAGTGCCTGCCAAGAGCTGCGTATAATACCACTTTGTGTGCTGGAAAGGCTTAACAATTTCCGCTATTTCGGCTGCTGTGCACTGCGATTCTTTGAATATTTGCCACTTATCAAATAGCTTCTTGGTTCCCGTTTCCTTCCGCCTTTCCACCTCCACCCTCTCAAGAACTAATAACTGTTTCAGCCGTGACACAATCAGTTCTATCCCCGGCATGTCTGCCTCCAACCATTTACTCAGCAGGCATCTCAAGGCTACCAGTAAAATCGTGTGCACCAGCACTGGAGGTGATCTCACTCCTCGAGCACCCTCTTCCTCCGGCGGCCGCGCCTGATGGAATAGTAGCGCTTGAGGCGTCATTGGGAGGTTCGCTTTCCAATGATCCTCAATATATTTTTGTACCATCCCCCAAAATCGTATCGTATGTACGCCCCCCAACACTCCATGCCACAAATTCGTCAGTGGTGTATTGCACTTGGGACAGGAAGGATTGTGAAGGCAAAATATTAAAGCCATATATAGCTGCATGCATCAACTTAAAATAGGTTTCCCTCCAGCTCTCATTTATAACACTCTTCCGTACCATCTCCCAACCCCCCAGTATGATCTCTCCTATACCTGGATCTTGGGTCCACCGTTCCCAGTTTTTGAAACTAATCCTTGATTACGGACGAACAAAACCATCTCTCAGTGCTCTATACAACCCTGAAATGGTCGCTCGCCCAGTTGTTGGACCTATGACCTCATCTAAAGTGTGCGAGGTAGCTTCCATACTCAAATCCCTGAGCCTGGAGGTGTGAAAATGCTCGTACCTGAAGTATTTGTAAAAAATTGACCCTACCTGCTATGGGTCTGAGTTTAGTGGTGATTTCCTCCCCAGTTAACCACCTCCTTTCCTCTATGTGCATAAGATCCCCTGCGTTGTGAATTCCTACCCTCCCCCATGAGGCAAATCCGTCCCCCTTGCCTACTCCCGGTAAAAATTCCGGGTGTCCGCTCAACGCCATATATTTCGATACCAGGTGAGGTAACCCAAACTGCTTACGTACCACTTTCCAAGCTAGGACTGTATCTCTCAATACAATGGAGGTTTTGAGACGGCACGGAAGAGAAGCAACTCTACAATGTAACAAAGCTTTCAGGTTCCAGGGTGAGGCATACTCCCCCTCCAGATCTAAGTTGGAATAATTACTAGTTTCGTGAAGCCAATCTACTACATGACGAAAGAGACAGGCCACGTTATAACCCCTGACATTCAGAAAGTTCACACCCCCTTCTTGTTTGCCCATCATAAGCTTGGTAAGTGCTATGCGAGGCCTTTTTCCTGCCCATATAAATTTAGTGAATGAGGCCAAAAGTTTAGAGACATCCACATGCTTCAATAAGAGAGGGATTGTTTGAAAGGGGTATAGCAATCTGGGGAAACTAACCATCTTAATCAGGTGGCACCTTCCCAGGAGAGACAACGGCAATTGGCCCCATCTAGTGAGTTCCGCTTGTATTTTTTTAATTAACGGGGGATAATTTAGGCCATACAGGGTGTCCGGCACCCTCCCTATTCTGATACCCAGATAAGTAATGCAATGTTCAACCGGGGATATCCCACACCCCAAGGATTGCCAAAAGGTCTTAGGCAATGGCCTGCCCAACTCCAGCAGTTCGCTTTTAGCTAGGTTGACTTTATATCCCGAGCATTGCCCAAATTCCTGCAAAAATTGAAAAACTGTCCTTAAATGCTCTTGAGGATTTGACATAAAAAGTATAACGTCATCAGCGAACAGGGCTAACTTCACTGCCCGAGACCCTACTTGAATGCCTCTGAACATATCCGATTTCTCCAGAAATCTAGCCATAGGTCCCAATGCGAGATTGAATAACAGGGGCGACAGGGGACAACCCTGTCGTGTTCCTTTATGTAATTGGAAGGGATCCGACAGGAACCCTGAGGAGTGAACCCGTGCCTGCGGGTTATTGTAGACACCCTTCAGGAAGACCCGGAAGTCTCCCTGAACGTTCATTTTGTCCAGCACCATCCCCAGCCATTCCCATTGTATGTTATCAAAGGCTTTCTCTGCGTCTAACGCTAATAGTGCCGGCTGGTACCTGGCTGGGGATCGTGCCCGACTGTTTCTAGCACCGTCAACACTTTGCGTAGATTCGTCAATGCTGCCCTGCCCTTTACAAATCCTACTTGTGATTTTCCCACCAGTGTGGGTAGATAAATAGCCAGCCGATTGGTCAAAATTTTTGTGAGCAATTTCTGATCTTGGTCTATCAGTGAAATGGGACGGTACGACCCCGGGTCAAGAGGATTCTTCCCCTTCTTGGGTAACACCTTTATATGCGCTACTTTGGCCTCTGCTGGTAAAGCACCCGTCCTTAGTAAAATATTATAGTATGCCACCAAGGTAGGGCTGATTTCTTCTCTCAGAGATTTAAAAAACTCTCCTGTGAATCCATCCGGACCCGGGGCCTTTCCGTTAGATAAGGTCTTAATGGCGCTCCGAACTTCCTCTAATGTAATCTCTGCGCTCAAGTGACCGTTCTGCTCCTGAGTGAGCCCTGGCAGCTTCACCTTCTCCAAAAATTCCCTCCCTTTTTGGAGATCTATGGGAGTTTCTGAGTAAAGGGCTTGGTAGTATTTACTTAATATGGTGTTGATTTTTTTGGGGTCTGAGGTAGAAGTTCCATTAGATTCGTTAAGTGTGGAAATGTGTGACGGTGCATACCTCCCCTTCGCTAATCGCGCTAATAATTTGCCCGCTTTATTGCCGAAACGCATTAGATCGGCATCAAATTGGGACCGGTAAATACTCTCTCTTTTGTCTAACCACTGATCAAACTGTCGCTTGGCTTCCCTCCATTTCTCCCCCAATGGCGGTGATGGAGAGTGTAGAAATGCTGTGTATGCACGCCGTAATCTGTCGCTCGCTGCCTTGTATCCTTCGGTCGTCTTGCGTTTAAGATTAGACATAAATTGCATAACTTTCCCCCTTATTACCACTTTAGCTGTACGCCAATACAATGATGGTTCTGAACGATGCGATACATTATGCCCATCAAATTCCATCCACCACCCCTTAAGGTTCTGTATAAAGCCCTCATCCTTTGCCAGAAAGGCGGGAAACCTCCAGATAAAATCCGTTCCTCTAGCTACTGTGTCGGCCAAGGTAATGGTAACCTGGGCATGGTCCGAAATAACTAGATCTTCAATCGCCGCTTCACGTAATCGTCGCGATAATGCGTCATTAACTAGCAAGTAATCAATACGCGACCATGACTGATGAACATGGGAGAAATGTGTATATTCCCGCGCATCTGGGTGTAGACTCCTCCACGCATCTATTAGGGCCGTGTGTCTTAAAAAGTCGGGCAAGATCTTATCTCTATTTCTCTGCGAACTAGTCCCTGCGCTCCTATCTGCCTTTGAAGACCTCACAGTGTTAAGGTCTCCCCCCAGAATCAAAAACCTAGTGCGATCCTGCTGGAGTTGGGTTTCCAAATGACCAAAAAAACCTGTGTTAACCGTATTTGGGCCATACACATTATGAATACTGATAGTTTCCCCTGCATGTTCCATCACTAGATGGATCCAACGGCCCTCGTCATCCCGTTCCTGGGACACCAGCGTAAACGCTAAATTTTTATGTACCAAAATTATAACTCCCGCCTTACCCTCCCTTGCCGACGAGCCAAAAACCTGACCCACCCAGAATTTTTGCAAATACTTAAACTCTGGCTCGGTAAGGTGAGTTTCCTGTAATAGGGCCACATCTGGGTGCAATCGTTTCATGTGTCGCAAAAGTTTGGTCCGTTTCTGTGGGGATCTCAGCCCTTTAACGTTCCAAGAGACTATTTTCATGTTATTGGGCCGTGCATAAAATGAGCTAAAGTGCCTAAAAGTCGTGATAGGTTCGGGGAGTCAGATCCGCCTTTTTCCAAGAGCCATGTATAAACATTAATAACATAACCAAAACCCGGCTTATAAACCAGAACCAAACTCCATGTCAAGGCCATCCGGCCCTTATCTAACAAAACCATAAAATCACCTACGGCAAGGGTTATCAGCCCCTTAATACCCACTGGTGTAAGTGACTTCACTTTTTTCTGTTGTGTCAAATCACGCCCCTCCCTCCCCCTCCCCCCCAGACCTGCATATATGTCTCCTTCAATGAGGAAGCAGCACCTGCCCTTACCACCTCTTACCCCTTTGTCACCTGTGCACACATTTATACATTCTCATATCGTCGGTTTAACACCCTAGAGTCCGTTTGGATTATATCCTCACATATCCACATAAATCTTGTTTCGCCTCTAGGTTTCCATGCCTCCTTTTCCCAGATCTCCTACCGCAACTTCCCCCAGTATGCCATCTGTGGCAGATATAACGAATCCCTTGCGTGGGGGAGGCATTGTATCATTCCCGGTCGATCTCGCCCACAAGGAAAAATCTCAGAACCTGATCTAACTCACTCACTAATCTCCTGTAGCGAGAATGCAGGGAAATATCAAAAATGCATAAATTTCAACATTGTAACATTATAACATTAGGTCAGCTGTTGACCGGTACAGAGTGCCGTATAAAACCGCCAAATATCGCCCTCAAAACGTTCAAATTATCTGCAAACTTATCTGTAGCCGGTCGGAATCTGCAATTGGTCTACAGCGTCCACAAAATCATCATCACATCAGCTTAAATAAAATGGTGCTGAAAAGAACTTCGTCCGTCAATCAGGAGACGTAGATCGGGTGCGGTCCCGCATTCGACTCTGCGGCTTCGGAGAGTCCCCTCCATTTCCGGCTCGACCCCCCCGGGATCTTCCTGGTGTGGGCATTAAAGCTTCTGCCCAGGTTCGCTCCATATTTTGTCGGTTCCGTTTGGCTTCTCTTGACTTGCGATTTGGACTGTATGCTGGACTGTGACGCTCCTCTTCTTGCTGGGGTCTGTGCCTGCAAAGCTCTGTAAGTGCGTCCACTGCTTCCTGTGGCGTGGTGAAAACCTTGTTCCGCCCGTTCTCTTGAAACACCCGTAAGATGGCTGGGTACTGCAGGTTAAAGCGTATTTTCGCTTGGAACAGCGCGGTGCAGATCTTGCTGAAAGCCTGCCTTCGTTTTGCAACCTCCGCAGAGAAATCCTCAAAAAGTAGCACTTTCATGCCCATTATTTCCAAAGGACGCGATCTGCTGCGGAAAGCTTTCATGAGTGCCACCTTGTCATTGTAATCCAACAGCTTAAAGATTACTTGTCTGGGACGAAGCGAACTGTGGTCTTATTTTACTTTTTAAAATTCAGTTTAGAAGTCCCCCGAGTGGACTTGAACCAGCGATTATTGGATTGCTCACACGATCCACTGCAATACTAACGTATTGCAGTATATCATGATTTTTACAGCCACCTATGAAGCCCTGCCGGAGAACAAAGATGGCAGACCCTTCATTAGGCCCCCGGGCTGCCATGATAACCATCGGCATCCCGCTATAGCATCGTGGGGGCACAAGGGCACGTCAATGGGGGTCGCCCCTCTCATTCTAATGCTTTAGATGCTGCGGTCGTGATTGACTGTGGTATCTAAGGGGTTAAACGGGAAGACTCAAAGTGATTTTTGATTCTGTCCGTTGCAGTGAGGTGTTGGCTATATTACACAGCGAATACCCGCTAAGTATGGAGCGAGCTCAGCCCGTGATCCCGCTCCATACTTCCCCTTAACGACTGCCACGTACATGTATGTGGCATCTTGTTAAGGAGTTAGGGTATGTTCACACGCAGTGGTTTCAGACGTAATTCGGGAGTTTTAAGCCTCGAATTACGCATTAAAAAACACCCATAATACGCCTACAAACATCTGCCCATTGCTTTCAATGGGAATTACGATGTTCTGTTCCCACAAGCCTTTATTTTACGCGTCGCTGTCAAAATACGGCGCGTAAAATGACGGCTCGTCAAAAGAAGTGCAGGTCATTTCTTGGGGCGTTTGTGAAGGTGTTTTTCATTGACTCCATTGAAAAACAGCTCCAAAAACGTCCGTAAAGAACGCCGCGAAAAACGCGAGTTGTTAAAAAAAGTCTGAAAATCAGGAGTTATTTTCGCCTGAAAACCGCTCCGTATTTTCAGACGTTTTTGAGTTTGCGTGTGAACATAGCCTTAAATGTCATTTTGTTGATAATTGTTTCAGAGTTTTTATGTTCATCCTGTTTTGATCATTTTGTTCTGTTCCAGATGTCACAGCGGCGGTTCTTGGAGGATCTTGTCTCTACCGTTCGTGAAATCACCCGGAAACAACTGGAGCATGCCCATCGCGCCTGCAATGTTCTGGCACCCAGGGTGACCTGTTTATCTTGCAATGTGTTTATCCAACCAGCGGACAACGTCCTCAAATTTATTGTTAATAATAAAAGCTGTGGCCGACCCCCACTTTACCCCACATCTTGGTCTGGGTCTCAGTTATTTCATATAAATGTTAGAGGTTGTGTTATGTGGGGGTGATGTCATCATTGGTCCTGTCAGTCTTGTTTTACCAAATGTAATCCCCTGTGATACAATGCCATCACCCAAAACAACATGTAAAAATCAATGGAGGGGGGTAAATACTTTTTATTAGCACAGTATAACAGATGACCTTACATTGACCTCTGTGAAAAAAGACGCTAAAATGTCACTACATCAATGACTTGTGTTCTGGGGTCTGCGAAGCCCATAGCAGATATAAGTTCATAGCAGATACTAAACCATGGCAGCTCCAGAGCAGAACTGACCTTACTGTGACATCATGATGACATCACGGAGCTATGATGTCACAGAGAGCTGAGAAGTTGGGAATTCCCCTTGACAGCAGCAGAACTGACCTTACTGTGACATCATGATGACATCACGGAGCTATGATGTCACAGAGAGATGATGAGAGGTTATAAATATTCCCCTGACAGCTGCACGGTCTTACTTTCTGTGAATTGACACAGAGCGCGATTTTCTAATTGATTGGCGACTTTTCATTATTATGGAAATCAATGGACTGGGATTCTTCACCATCTTCTTGGCCTTTTGGTGTGTGGCCTGGCTCTCTGGTAGCTACACCCTGACTGTTATCAACAGCCATGCCCCCCCACTGATGTACATCAGGTAAGATGGAGAATTACACGACTTTTATAGTTTGGGAATGTATAAGGTAATTACTTAAATAAGGAGGAAATATCTAATTAACAAAATGGCTTCCATTACCCAGAGGGGCCGCAAGAGGACAGAGAAACGCATCTCCTCAGTCCTATAGATTATTATCTGACTGCTGATTATTAAGATGAAACAATTCTGACAATTTTTCTATATTATTTAACATTGAGCGTTTTTCTTTTTCTTTTACAGTGAAACGGGAAATTTCTTTCCCGAAAATATCCTGTTTAGAATAGGATTCATAGGAATGGCCATTGCCTGTAAGTAAATATCACGGAAGTGATTATAATATGCTCTTACTTCTGGGGGATGGCGGGTTATTATAAAAAGTCTTATATCTGATTATATTACTCTGGGGTCAAACCTACATTTATTTTTTACAAAAATGTGATTACTACGTCAGTGAGAGATGCAGGCTGGTTGCTAGGGGACTCATTGCTGGACAAGACTGTGGTTGTTAGGTAGTGTATCCCTAGCAACCAGACTGTCAGACATGACTTAGACTTGGTATCAGTCGCACCCTGGCCCCATCTCAGTCTGCAGTAGTAATCAGAATTTTCTAAAAAATAAAAATAAAGTTTTGTTAATTTCAACTGATAATAATTGTCCGGATTAGACGATGTAGATAAATGTTCCCGTCTATTATTGAAGGTTTCTTGTTGGGTTTAGCATTTGGTCCGCGTTTCATAGATGTTATTAGGTGGTTTTACACGTGGTACAGGATTAATTCGGCTCATTTGCTCTTTTTCAGCTCTGGGCCTGACGTTTCTACACTATAAGTACATCATGCTCCATGCTGAAGCCTTTGGGGATCGTCAGGCCTTGGTTCAAAAGATCCTCCTGGCAATTGGATGGTCATCATGCGTCGGGACAGCCATGATGGCTACATTCTCGGTAAGTTAATAAATGTTTTACGTTGATAGGGTTGTCCCATCTTCACTAAATAGGGACCCGCTGGCAATTAGCTAATTACTGTAGGTCCGGCAGCTGAACCCCTGGTGATCATGATCAGCGGTTATCACCGAGTGGCCACACACTAAAGTGGTACTACATGGCTTATTAGAATGAATGGACGGCCATGTAATAGATGTGTGTCCTCAATCCCCCAAGAGCAGAAGCCATTTTTTGTTAGTGGCTTTCTGCTCTGTCTAATAGGGAAGCAGGAGACCCCCCTCTATATCCATTATGTCTCCGGGGTTATTATATCAGAACACGTTAATTAGGATTTATTGGGAAGTTCTGGGGGTAAATTAGTGATTAGTTCCATAAGATTTGCTCTAACCTCTGTCTGCTTGTTTTCTAGACCTACTATTATCCAATAACTCACCGGATTAATGCTTGCATTGCATTCGGGTTTGGCAGCCTTTACAACCTTTGGCAGTCCATACTCCTATACAAATTGTCCGAAAGCCGAAACTTCATCAGCCATTTCAGACTGGCGTCCTGCATAATGGCCGTGACCTTAGTGGTTTCATGTATCCTTTCTTAAATAATATTTGAATGGAATCCAACCGTCCTTGTCTTTAGGTTCACATGTAGAAAACTTCATATCCTGAGGTGATCATTTCCCTTCATTTTCTGATCTCTGCCGTCAGATGGCGACATGCTGGTGTAACACAGCGTCATCTGGTAACATTGTTCAGCTTCTTGCAGGAAGATGCTGAATAGAAAGCAGCGGTACTGTCATTGCTATATATGTATTATATTAACATTTATCTTACATAAAAGTGTAGTAAATCCTATAAGACACTTACTAAACATAAGAAACTTTATTTTCCTATATAATAAATTACCAGTCATTGGAAATAAGGTATCCGTATACACCCACCTGTGTGCTGGAGATCAATGTGTAAAGGTATGTACAGTATATCTCATACATAATATCAAGTTATTGACATGCTGAGCTGCTGGTACAAACCAGTCGATGTAAAATTCCTTTAATCCGGTATTAATGAGATTATTCTGGATTATTGTATAGATTTTATTTGTACCCCTAGAAGCCGTTCTATAGGAAAACAATTGGACATATAATCTTTGTGCTCGTTCTCAGCACCATGGTGATCGTGACGTCCGCAATGTAATGGATATGGTGTCATATGACAATGGGTCAGGTCCATTTTGGCATCGCCGTCAGTCACATGACTCCATGTAATAAACATTAATGCGGCAAAACCTCGGCTGGGGCGGAAAGTTCTTGTTTTGCGCAATTTTTTCTATATTAATTTTGATATTTTTTTAACAGATCAGTGAAATGACATCAAAGATCATAGAGTGGTCGATGTTGGTCCTCATTCTGGTGAATGTATTGAGCTACTATCAGAATATGCAGGTCAGTAGACGTCACCTCATTATCTCCTCGTATACCTGACCTCGTAATAACATTATTATTCATCTCTACAATCATGGGGTTTATAATGTGGATATGTGTTTCTTTTCTTAGAGTTTATCTATAACAATTACCTGGAAAAGCTTCACCATCTCCAAGAGCGAGAAGAACCATTTATAAACAATGGACACTACAGATGAGGTGGAATGGCACGTCACAGCCGAGCAGGAACTTCTCTGGGAACATCCTAAACTGCTTAACTCCAGAGATGGCGACCACTCCACCAGCTCCAACCTTTCTCCCAAATATCATCTTACATCAGGGAGAAAGAGCTACAAGAACCGTTTATACCAGCGGACTCTACAGCGAGGTGGAATAACAAGTCACAGCCGAGCAGGAACATCTCAAACTGCAAAGGCTCTGGAAATGCCACGAAATCTACCAGCTCCAACCTTTCTCCAAAAAACAACTTACATCAGGGAGAAAGATCTACAAGATCCGTTTATGACCAGCGGACTCTACAGCGAGGTGGAATGGCACGTCACAGCCGAGCAGGAACATCTCAAACTGCAAAGGCTCTAGAAATGCCACGAAATCTACCAGCTCCAACCTTTCTCCAAAAAACAACTTACATCAGGGAGAAAGATCTACAAGATCCGTTTATAACCAGCGGATTCTACAGCGAGGTGGAATGGCACGTCACAGCCGAGCAGGAATATCTCAAACTGCAGAAGCTCCGGTTATACAACCAAGTGCCGAGACATCCACCACCTCCAACCTTTCTCCCAAATATCATCTTACCACAAGGAGAGAGAAGCAGCGGACTGTTTACTATCCTCATGGTCATTGTTTGTTGGCTTATAAAACGGTTTAGTAAAGTCATTTTCTACCACCTGAAACCTGTTTTTGTCTTTATTACTGTCAATAATAATAATAATAATCCTGAGTCTTCCATAGATCTGTCCTCATGAACCTGGAGGAATAAGAACGTCTCAATGTTTTTGTAGCAAAATTCAGATTTATGAAAAATATAATTATATTTTTTACACTATAAGATGTACATTTTATCAATAAAAAAATCTTCCTACAAAATGTGTACACGTGATAGTCCGGACTCAGGGGAGCCTGGCGGCCCCTTATTAAACCTAATGAGAGGCCCCCCTTTAGAGCGAATAGCGTGGGGGACACATGGGATCACTTCGCACCCCCTTTTACCCTTTTTTCTTCTTTCTTTTCCCTTATTCTGTTCCCTTGTTTTTCCTATATTCTGCTTTTCCCCCTATTTTGTCTTTTGGTGTCTTCTCACACCCCTTCTTTGGGGTGTGGCTTTACGGTATTTACCTTGTTCTAGAAGTTTCCTCAGGTTTGACCTTGTGACCAGGCAGATGTTGGCAACAGTCCAGGGATTGGTTTGAGGAGCTGAGCGGCGGGAAATCCTGGAGGATAAAAGGATGTCTGGTCCGATCAGCAGATTGTCTGAAGAAGCTGTTTGAAGCAGCCCCGCCCACCCTCCCTTGTTCAAGGACAGAATTCCCGCTCACCCTCCCTTGTTCAAGGACAGAATTCCCGCCCACCCTCCCTTGTTCAAGGACAGAATTCCCGCCCACCCTCCGTTGTTTAAGGACAGAATTCCCGCCCACCCTCCCTTGTTCAAGGACAGAATTCCCGCCCAACCTCCCTTGTTCAAGGACAGAATTCCCGCCCACCCTCCCTTGTTCAAGGACAGAATTCCCGCTCACCCTCCCTTGTTCAAGGACAGAATTCCCGCCCACCCTCCCTTGTTCAAGGACAGAATTCCCGCTCACCCTCCCTTGTTCAAGGACAGAATTCCCGCTCACCCTCCGTTGTTCAAGGACAGAATTCCCGCTCACCCTCCCTTGTTCAAGGACAGAATTCCTGCCCACCCTCCGTTGTTCAAGGACAGAATTCCCGCCCACCTTCCCTTGTTCAAGGACAGAATCCCCGTCGCGGAGTTTGTTAGTGGGTTGTCTCGCAGCTAATGCTGTGTGGACAAGTGCTTGTTTATTGGACGTTTCATTATTGGACATTATTTATTTAATTATTTATTTATTAATTCATTCAAGTTGATTATAAAGATTTATTAATATTTTTATGTTACCCATAATAAACACCACAGCCTTTTACTTCCAACTATATTGTACGCTTGACTTTTATTTAAGGTTTTTGAGGGGTTGCGAATGTTATTCCATGATCTGTATGATCGATGGGGGTTATATGGCAGCTGCTGAGGGGGCATTATACTGAATGAGACAGCGATTGGGGCATTATACTGTAGGGGGGCATTATACTTTATGTGGCCAGCTATGGGTGGCAATATACTGTGGGGGCAGCTATAGGGGCATTATACTGTTGGCGCAGCTCTGGTGGGCATTATAGTGTGAGGGGCAACAATGGGCGCATTATACTGTAGGGGTCCAACTATGGGAACATTATTCTGTGGTGGTCAGCTATAAGGGGCATTATACGGTGTGGGGGCTGCTATGGGGAGCATTATACTGTGTGGGGGCAGCTATGGGGGGCCACTATACTGTGTGGTGGCATTATACTGTGGGGGCATTATAGTGTGGGGGCATTCATAGGGTCTGTCGGGCAAGCTAGCTGGGCATTGTATACCCTAGTCTGTCTTGCTAAAGGTCTCCCAGTGTTTTCTAGTTCCCAGTGTTACCCGTTCCTGCTGCCTGTACCCTGCATCCCGTACTATCGTTACCTGCTGTGAAAGCCAAGTCGTGTCTTCCACTGCATCCGCGGCGTCACCTGCTGTGAAAGCCAAGTCGTGTCTTCCGCTGCATCCGCGGCGTCACCTGCTGTGAAAGCCAAGTCGTGTCATCCGCGGCGTCACCTGCTGTGAAAGCCAAGTCGTGTCTTCCGCTGCATCCGCGGCGTCACCTGCTGTGAAAGCCAAGTCGTGTTCCTGCCACTGTCTACTTTGCCTCAGCTACCCGTTCAGAACTATAGACATTGTTTTGTACCTTGTTGGCCAGCTGCTTTCCCGCTACGCGGTACGGCCCAGTGGCTCCACACCCTGTGCCGTGACACCCAACAAGTGAAAATCCACTTCCTGGTTGGTGCTTGTTTGGCCAAGTTTTCTCAACTCATTTACATAGACTTAACAAGTCTTGCGTGAAAAATGCAGTCCGCACGGAAGTGCTTCCGTGTGGCATTTACTTCAATGGGTGCGTGATCCGTGAAAAACGGCCAAAGAACGGACATCTCGTGACTTTTTCGCAACGGACTCACGCAGCGTAAAAATCACGCACATGTCTGCATGGCCCCAATAGGTCTGTGTGACGCGCGTGAAAATCACGCGCGTTGCACGGACGTATATCCCGTTCGTCGGAATAATCCCTTAGCATAAATAAATGGGGGGTGGCATCACATCATCATGATCTACAGGGATTGGCCAGTGATCACATGGTAGGGGGGCTATAGAGCTCCCTATAAGATAGTAATGCCCTTCGTCCTCTTTGGGCCCTGCAGCTTGGCGTCTTTCCCTCCCCCACTCCCTCTCTTGATTTGACTCCTTAATGACACGACCAATTTAGTTTTTTTTATTTTAGTTTATTACTATTTGTGGGGTGAAATTAGCAACAAAAAAAAAAACAGCAAATGCACCATTTTCTGGGGGATTTCGTTTTTACGGCGTCTATTGTGCAGTAATAACTACATGTTCACTTTATTCTACGGATTAATACAATTCCTGCCTCGCTGCCGGACAACTGTCTCGCACTGAAAATATGATCGCACTGTGTTCGGTCCGGTAATTGCGCCCGAAATACGTCCGTCAATTACGGACGTAATGACCTAATGACCTCGTGTGAACATACCCTCATAGTTCGGACTTTTGCAAACGCGGCGATATCAGGACTGCAAGGACCCATTGTCCACCTTACCTGCCCAGGACCTTATACCATCCTTCTTTAAATAAAACACCAACACCTTCTTTATGGAAATGTGGAAGTGGCCACAGCTTTATTATTATTTACAACCATCGGCATGAAGACATATATATATTTCTTTCTCTCCTTCTCCTGAAATGCCGATGCTCCCTGTAGTCCATCAGGCATGTAGGGTGCTAACTCTGTCTTCTTTGCCGTACTTTCCGCCAGCTGTGACATCTACAAAAGAACCAGAAAAACGCCAGAACAAGAATATAACCGTAGAAAATTTTTTAAAACCAAAACCAACACCACAAGGGGAGGGATGGCGGGTGTTTCTCCCGCTGCAGCTTGAAAGTAAGGGCATGACCACACGTGGCGGATTTCCTCCGCAACTGTCCGCATCAATGCCGCACAGAATCTGCGTTGCAGATTCTGCTGCGGATCTGCACAAAATGTGCAGAAAATTGATGCGGACTGGCCGCTGCGGACTGCAGGAAAAGTGCTTCCCTTCTCCCTATTCAGTGCAGGATAGAGAGAAGGGACAGCACTTTCCCTAGTGAAAGTCAAAGAAATTCATACTTACCGCCCGTTGTCTTGGTGACGCGTCCCTCTTTCGGCATCCAGCCCGACCTCCCTGGATGACGCGCCAGTCCATGTGACCGCTGCAGCCTGTGCTTGGCCTGTGATTGGCTGCAGCCGTCACTTACACTGAAACGTCATCCTGGGAGGCCGGACTGGAGACAGACGCAGGGAGTTCTCGGTAAGTATGAACTTATCTATTTTTTTACAGATACATGTATATTGAGATCGGTAGTCACTGTCCCGGGTGCAGAAACAGTTACTGCCGATCGCTTAACTCTTTCAGCACCCTGGACAGTGACTATTTACAGACGTCTCCTAGCAACGCTCCCGTCATTACGGGAGCCCCATTGACTTCCTCAGTCTGGCTGTAGACCTAGAAATACATAGGTCCAGCCAGAATGAAGAAATGTCATGGTAGTAAAACGAATACGCTCCGCAGCACACATAAGATCTGCGGACTTCATTGCGGAATTTTGACTCTCCATTGAAGTCAATGGAGAAATTCCGCCATGAGTCCGCCACTGCTCCGCAACAGACAGAGCATGCTGCGGACACCAAATTCCGCTCCGCAGCCTATGCTCCGCAGCGGAATTTTACGCTTAGTCTAAACGAACACTGCTAAATTAAAGTGTAAGTCAATGGACAAACGGCACCGCTGCGGATTAACGCTGCGGAGTGTCCGCAGCGGAATTTCAGTGAAATTCCGCCACGTGTGAACCCGCCCTAAGAGGGCGTTCTGCCCCAAACCCCAGCCTTATATCTCCTTAACCATGCCCCTCTTACCCCTTGTTCACCAATCCTGGTCCTGGGCATTATTTAAACGTTCCATCCTTCTTTAACCCCTCGCAGTCCCTGACACTCTCCCTAGGCGCTTCAGTGTCTGCAAGACTGCAAGGACCCATTGTCCACCTTACCTGCCCAGGACCTTATACCATCCTTCTTTAAATAAAACACCAACACCTTCTTTATGGAAATGTGGAAGTGGCCACAGCTTTATTATTATTTACAACCATCGGCATGAAGACATATATATATTTCTTTCTCTCCTTCTCCTGAAATGCCGATGCTCCCTGTACTCCATCAGGCATGTAGGGTGCTAACTCTGTCTTCTTTGCCGTACTTTCCGCCAAGGAGGGGAACTGAGAAACCTACTCAGTCCCCCGACCACCCCCACCAAGCAACGCCAGTCCTCTCTCGGCACCATCCAACAAATCTAACAGAAAGATATCGAGCCCAATATCATTGAGGTGTACCCCATCCGGCGCCAGCAAATCTGCATTATCCCCTTCCAAGGATTGGTGCCGCAGCCCAACTCCACCTATCAAGCGAACGAACCGCGACACCCGCACATTAAGCAACCTGCGCACTCTCTCCAACGCTGCCAAGTTCCTGGCACCCCGCCACACCGTCCGCGCCACTATCTCAGACCATACCACCACGCAGCGAGCGAACAGATCCTGTAAACGCGCCAAATCTGTCCGAATTAATGATAACAACTCGGCCATTTTAACTTGGCCGATATCATTCCCCCCGGCGTTAATGATCAGGACAACAGGTCCGTCAGTGTGCCTCGGAACTGCCACTACTTCTGGCAGCAACTGCACCCACCGTAGTCCCCGGACACCTCTCCAGTGGACGTCGGCCTGTGAGAGGCCCAAATTCGGACTCAACGGCCTCCGTACTGCTCGGACCGCCGCCCAATGCACATATGAGTGCCCCAGGATCCACACCTGGGGGCGCCGCGACCCTAACAAAAAGAGAAGTCGAGCTAAATTCCAGGTCAAATGAGAGAAAGGATACAGACAGGAATAGCATAACACGATACCCGGAAAGAACCGAGGAAGGAGGGGAGGGGGGAAGAGAGGGAGGGGAGGGGGGCAACACAAGGGGGGAAAAAAGAAGAACTAACAGAGGGACCACCATAATTAATCACACTTTAAAACCAAATCCGGTCGCACATACGACTTATAGCTATTCGAACACCATCTACCCAAACGCATGATAGCCACTGAATCCGTGGCAGCGCCAATCCTAAACGAATGCGTACCAAACTCGCCCGGTGGCAGCCCCAGGTATTTCTGCCCAGCCTTAAAAACCGCCTCAAATTGAAAGCGCGACAATGCTGAACCATCTTGATGTATCAAGAATTGAGCCCCGGCCGCCCGGACAGACACAAATTCTTGAACCAACCTTACTAGACAATCCTGGCCTCCCATCTTCCCAATCGACAACCAAGCTCCCCTCCCTGCCGTATCTGTTTTTGACCTCCGAACGCAGACCCGGAGGGAATCACCCAACACCACCACATCAGATCCGAGAAGCCCACCGCGTGTGTTCACGCTGGGTGGAACCAGCAAACTAACCCGCAATGCGGCAAAGAAAGCCAAAGAAAACGCTGCGCCAAACAACGAAACCTCATATTTATCCCGGCACACAAAACACAAAACGGATAGAAGCCGACCCAGGAGCGCAAAGGATACCGGACGCCACGTGTCCCTGGAAAACGCCTCTTTTCTCCACCCTTTCAAAGACTGCCTAACGACAAATTCTTTTGTAACATCTCTACATCCCCACAATTTTAACATAAAGGCCACCCCTGCTAAATGTTTACCTGCAGTGGCCGCACTGCAACCCTCCTGACGTAATTGCACCAAACTCGTAAGGGTGATATCAAGGTGACAACCATCCTGTGATGGAAAATTACCCCCCGCAATCTCCAACCACCGATCCCACGCTCTGCAATGACTCTTCCAAGTCGCTGCCACCACAGAACCCCTCAACAGTCTCATAAGTTGTCCTCGACCAGGGCCCATAAGTGAAGGGGTGGGGACTCCCCTTCTGCCAAAGCTGCCGCGTGCAATTCCCGAAACCAGGACATCTGTGAACGAGACAAAGCATCGGCCATCACATTATGAACTCCCGAACATGTTTCGCCCGAAACCACACATTCAGCTCCAAACATTTCAAAACCAACCATCGTAATAAAGCTAATACCGGCAATGAACTAGACGACAAACCGTTCACCGCGTGCACAACCGCCATGTTGTCTCTCCAGAATACAATCCGCTTATTCACCATCACGCTACCCCACAAATCTATAGCAACTATAATAGGAAACAAGTCTAATAACGTCAAATTACGTACAAAACCTAACTCCCTCCAATTCGAGGGCCAAGGGGACCTACACCAACTTCGGCCTAAAATTGCTCCAAAACCATCACTCCCAGCTGCATCCGTGAACAATTCCAAATCTATATTAGACAACTCAGCGTCCTGACAAACCGACCTCCCATTAAATGAACTCAAAAACGAATGCCAGACAAACAAATCCTTTTTCATCCAAGAAGTTACCCGGATGAAATGATCCGATTTCAATATACCCCTAGTGGCTAATGACAAACGCCGAGAAAAAACACGACCCATAGGAATTATCCGACAGGCAAACACCAGCAATCCCAACAACGACTGTAACTGCTTTAATGTCACTTTTTTAGACTCCATGACCTGGTCAACCTGGGACACCAAACTTGCCAATTTGTCATCAGGCAAGCAAAAAATCATCCGTACGGTATCTATTTCAATACCCAAAAAGGACAAAACAGTTACCGGGCCCTCAGTTTTTTCTTCTGAAATAGGTACACCAAAACGAGACATCACCTGTCGAAACACCCGCAGCAACGTGCTGCACAACGCAGAGCCCCTAGGGCCCACAAAAAGAAAATCATCCAAATAATGAATGACCGAAGCAAACCCAGACTCCAAGCGAACTACCCATTCTAGAAATGAAGCAAACATTTCAAAATAACTGCACGATATGGAACAACCCATGGGAAGGCACATATCAACATAAAATGCACCGTCCAAACAGCAACCCAGCAGGTGAAAACAGTCCGGATGAAGCGGCAGCAACCGAAATGCCGCTTCAATGTCAGACTTAGCTAAAAACGCGCCCTGTCCTGCCGCCTGCACCAACCTCAATGCAACATCGAAAGAAGTATACGAAACCGCCGCATCCGCCCTGGAGATCCCGTCGTTAACCGATCCACCGCAGGGAAAGGAAAGGTGATGAATCAACCTAAACTTCCCCTGCTCCTTCTTTGGAACTAAGCCAAGGGGGGAAACTCGTAAGTTTGGATACGGCGGCTCGCGAAATGGATCTGCCATTCTCCCCAACTCAACTTCCTTTGCCAATTTTAGACGCGCAACACCGACATTCTCATTGATCGACTTCAAATTGTCAGCCAATGACAATGTTGCAGAATATTCAAAAGGGATCTCAAAACCATAGGAAAACCCACTAGTGAGCATCTCTGCTTCCCGTCTCCTGTGGTACCGCTCTAACCATGGGCCCATCTCGAGAACGTCCACCGGCGTTCTCCGCTGCGCCGGAAGGAGGTGCCTTGGCCGGCTGCTTACCTCTCCGGAAACACCTGAGCGCCGAATGAGCGCACCCACAGATGGAGCATTCATGTCGGAATTTGCACGTGGCAAAGAACCGACAATGACCCTCGTTGTAGAGCCAGCAGGCTCCCGTGGGCCTAGCGGCCGCAGCTCCAGGGACGGGGCCTGGCGCTTCGGCCACACTGGGAAAGGGGCGTTGTTGTCTGCTCCCTTGCGCTAAGATGAGCTGCAACCAAACATCCGTTGCCTTTGTCGCCCAACTAATATCCGGCGACAAAGCCAAACGACGCCGAAATTCTTCATCGTAACGCCACCAGGCTGCACCACCGTGCAGCCTGTGGGCGCTGAAAATTGTGTCAAAGTAAACAAACAACTCGGCCCCTTTTACGGGGTAGCGCTGGCAAATAACATGAGCCAGTGTAGCATAACACTGTACCCAGTTGCCAAAAGTTTTCGCGACCTTAACTTTTTTATCTGAACCTCTCTCAAATACCCGCTCCTTATCGACAGTCACCTGCTCCACAGAGACCAAGGACCAAATATCCACAAATTCATTCCTCCAAATTTTGTCCTTGATCTCCGCTGACAAATGAGTCCCGAGAGGAGCGACCCCACAAAACAAAGAATCCCGAAACTTTAGACTAGCTAAAGTATTTTCTCTCTCAGAGGGGAGCCTAGCCCCCCCTGGTGGCACAGAGGGAACTGACGTTCCCTCGTTCACATTCAAACCAGCCACCACGGCTTTTAAAACAGAAATCAGATCCGTACCCGATGCATTAGATTTATTAAGCCATGCGTCACCGCAGGCCGACTCACCGCTCCCAGAGGTCCCACCGACTCCAGAGGGTCCTTCAGCCACTTGCCGCGGCACTGGAACCATGGCCTGAACCTCCTCAAACCGACCCGGCGGGAGGAACAACCTGGGACAGCTGCTCACGATCCTCCGACAAGTGCCGCACCTCCCGGCGTCGACTGTGTCCCTGCGGCCGTGATGATCTCCGCGTAGACCTCTTCCGCGACTCCGATGAGGCAGATGCTGATGACGCTGACGAGGAGGAGAATCCTTCGCTGGATGACGAGGAAGAACGCCGACCATGCCTCTTCGCGCCACCCGATCTGCGACGTCTGCGATGGCCGTGGCGGCGATGTCTTCCAGAACGACGTTTCCTCCCTCGCCTGGAACGCTCCCTCACCGAACCTACAGGAGAAAAATTAGATGAGGCAGGAGAAGGGCAAACCGGACCAGACGTTCCCCTGACCCTACACTCACTAGAACAATCCCCACCCGGCCTCGACCCCTGCTGGCAGGGGACCGGAGGAGACCGGGGGTGAGAAGCAGCAGGCGCAGCAGAAGCCCCCGCCCCAGGGCTGGGCTGAGTACTCACCGCTCGCTTCTTTGTGCCCGCCACCATATTCTTTACATGGGCGCCGCCATCTTGCTTCCTGGCTGACCTGCGCCGACCCGGAAGACCCGCCTCTGTTCTCTCTCCAACCATTTCCGGCTGAACAGAGAACAAAACGGGGAGCGATGACGTCGGTGCTGGCTGCTTGCAGGAACCGGAAGTAAGTCCCAGTTCCCGCGAACAAACATGCCTTGTGGTAGGCAACCATGGCGGACCAGCTTTCTGGACCCGCCATACTCACCCCACTGTCCAGGAAGTCGCCTGCCCCATCCGTACCCGCAGCTGCAGCTCGAGGTAGGTTGTACCGTGCCTGTGCCGGTTTAACCGCAGCCCTCTTACCGCTATGGGGAGGGACGCCAGAGCGACGCGTGGACGGGGGAGAGGGCGGCACTATGTCGCCCAACGAAGCGCCGGGTGAAATAGGCCTAGGGGAAATACTGGGACCAGCGCGCAACGGTGCAGCAGTCACCGCGCCTCGAACGGGAACGGGGCTGGAGCTTAAGCGAACAGGGGGGCGGATAACACGCTGCGGCCTACCTAGGGTAGCCGCTCCCGGCTGTTCCATGCCCCGATCCGATCCACTCCTTCTCCCATCCGCCAACAGGGATTCCAGCCAGGCAGGCCCCTCCTAAGCCACCCGCTGTGCCACCTGCCGCAAAAGATCCTCCACCATCAGTGCAAGACTGTCCGCCGAAACGACAGGAAAAAAGGCTCTGAATCTCCCAGCTCCACCAGAGGATGTTTCTCCCGCTGCAGCTTGGAGGTAAGAGGGCGTTCTGCCCCAAACCCCAGCCTTATATCTCCTTAACCACTCCCCTCTTACCCCTTGTTCACCAATCCTGGTCCTGGGCATTATTTAAACGTTCCATCCTTCTTTAACCCCTCGCAGTCCCTGACACTCTCCCTAGGCGCTTCAGTGTCTGCAATTATACTAATTTATATGTTGTTTAACATTACTTTAGGGAAAAAATGGGAAGAGGGAATTTTTTAGAAATGTAAATATTATTTTTTGGGATATTTGCAAAAAACTTTATTTTACTTTTTAGGCTATGTTCACACGGAGTATTTTGGGGGAGGAATATCTGCCTCAAAATTCCATTTGGAACTTTGAGGCAGATATTCCTCTCCCTGCACGCCGATTTTAGCGGCGATTATCGCGCCGTTTTTCGCCCGCGGCCATTGAGCGCCGCGGGCATAAAACAGCGAGAAATACGCTTTCTCCTGCCTCCCATTGAAGTCAATGGGAGGTCAGAGGCGGAAGCGCCCGAAGATAGGGCATGACGCTTCTTTTTCCCGCGAGGCAGTTTTACTGCTCGCGGGAAAAAGACGCCGACGCCTCCCATTGAAATCAATGGGAGGCGTTCTCGGGCCGTTTTTGCCGAGTTTTGCGACGCGGTTTCCGCGTCAAAAAACTCGGCAAAATACCCTGTGTGAACATAGCCTTAAAATTCAGTTTAGAAGTCCCCCTAGTGGACTTTGTGAAGGATGATTTATTTGCTTATATTCTCTGTATGAAATTACATTGTGAATTATCAAGCAGGAGGCCAAATTACTAAGATATGTAATATGTGAAAGTGATGATAATGTTTAAATGATTTAGTTTCGTGCAGCAGCCATCTTGTCTGGAGTTCCCATCTTGTCTGGAGTTCCCATCTTGGTTCTTTTGTAGTGAATAGGAAAGTCATTGTTCCTTTAAGGGGAGATTCACACGAACGTTGCGTTTTTGCGCGCGCAAACAACGCGGCGTTTTGCGAGCGCAAAAACCATTTGACAGCTGCGTGTGTCATGCGTGTCTGATGCGCGGCTGCGTGATTTTCGCGCAGCCGGCATCATAGAGATGAGGCTTGTCGACGCCCGTCACTGTCCAAGGTGCTGAAAGAGCTAACTCTTTCAGCACCCTCGACAGTGAATGCCGAACACAACAGCGAAAAACCTGTAAAAAAAAAAGATAAAGTTCCTACTTACTGAGAACTTCCCGGCCGTTGCCTTGGTGACGCGTCCTTGGTGACGCGTCCTTGGTGACGCGCCTCTCTTGACATCGGGCCCCACCTCCCTGGATGACGCGGCAGTCCAAGTGACCGCTGCAGCCTGTGATTGGCTGCAGCCTGTGCTTGGCCTGTGATTGGCTGGAGCTGTCACTTGAACTGAAGTGTCATCCCGGGAGGTCGGACTGCAGGAAGGAGACAGGAGTAATCGGTAAGTTAGAACTTCGTTTTTTTACAGGTTCATGTATTTTGGGATCGCAAGTCACTGTCCATGGTGCTGAAACAGTTTAACTCTTTCAGCACCATGCACAGTGAATCTCTCCCGACGTCGCGGACCGGAAATTTTTTTGCCGGGTTCGGCCAAAACGAGTTTGGCCGAACCCGGTGAAGTTTGCCTCGGTTGTCGGGGTTCGCTCCTCGCAAAGACACTCCGTTTGGATGCTTGGAAACAGAAAAGCACGTGGTGCTTTTCTGTTTTCATTCATCCTTTTCACTGCTGTTGCGCGAATCACGCTCGTCCCACGGAAGTGCTTCCGTGTGGTGCGCGTGATTTTCACGCACCCATTGACTTCAATGGGTGCGTGATGCGCGAAATACGCAGAGTTATTGAACCTGTCGCGCTTTTTGCGCAGCAGACAAACGCTGCGCAAAAAGCACGGACTGTCTGTACTGCCCCATAGACTTGTATTGGTCCATGCGTGCCGCGTGAAAACCACGCAGCCCGCACGGACCGAATACACGCTCGTGTGAATCCCCCCTAATACAAGTAATGTTGATTTCGTATGTTTTATCTTTGACCTTGGTTCCCATGTGAAGTTGGATAGGGAGTGAGATGGGGGGATGGCAAGTATGCGTGAGGGAAGGTCTCCCCCATCTCCACGAGGACATTCTGTCCAAAAGAGAGATAAGACACTTGTAAACATTATGTGTGAAGAATTATAATGATGTATCTGGGATGTATTTTATTGTATGTTTTTTACTGAATAACAAATACTGTTACATTGTCTCTGATTGGTTTACCTCAAGCCGACACCCCTTCTGAATTTCAGTTTAACAGTTTGAGTTTGGTAATAAATCCTTCAGAGGAGCATTTTGAACATATAAGCGAGTCTGTGTGTTTTCTTCTCCTCTCTCGATATATATCGGTGAAATATTCTAATTAGGATACTGACTAATGGAGTCTAGCCTTGAGAGTCTGTTGGGACTCGTATAAATTTCAGTCTAATATATTTTGAGCGATGGATTTCCACGACAACTTGAACCAGCGATTATTGGATTGCTCACACGATCCACTGCAATACTAAAGTATTACAGTATATCATGATTTTTACAGCCACCTATGAAGCCCTGCCGGAGAACAAAGATGGCAGACCCTTCATTAGGCCCCCGGGCTGCCATGATAACCATCGGCATCCCGCTATAGCATCGTGGGGGCACAAGGGCACGTCGGTGGGGGTCGCCCCTCTCATTCTAATGCTTTAGATGCTGCGGTCGGGATTGACTGTGGCATCTAAGGGGTTAAACGGGAAGACTCAAAGTGATTTTTGATTCTGTCCGTTGCAGTGAGGTGTTGGCCATATTACACAGCGAATACCCGCTAAGTATGGAGCGAGCTCAGCCCGTGATCCCGCTCCATACTTTCCCTTAACCACTGCCAAGTACATGTATGTGGCATCTTGTTAAGGAGTTAGGGTATGTTCACACGCAGTGGTTTCAGACGTAATTCGGGAGTTTTAAGCCTCGAATTACGCATTAAAAAACACCCATAATATGTCTACAAACATCTGGCCATTGCTTTCAATGGGAATTACGATGTTCTGTTCCCACGAGCCTTTATTTTACGCGTCGCTGTCAAAATACGGCGCGTAAAATGACGGCTCGTCAAAAGAAGTGCAGGTCATTTCTTGGGACGTGTGGAGGCGTTTTTCATTGACTCCATTGAAAAACAGTTCCAAAAATGTCCGTAAAGAACGCCGCGAAAAACACGAGTTGTTAAAAAAAGTCTGAAAATCAGGAGTTATTTTCGCCTGAAAACAGCTCCGTATTTTCAGACGTTTTTGAGTTTGCGTGTGAACATAGCCTTAAATGTCATTTTGTTGATAATTGTTTCAGAGTTTTTATGTTCATCCTGTTTTGATCATTTTGTTCTGTTCCAGATGTCACAGCGGCGGTTCTAGGAGGATCTTGTCTCTACCGCTCGTGAAATCACCCGGAAACAACTGGAGCATGCCCATCGCGCCTGCAATGTTCTGGCACCCAGGGTGACCTGTTTATCTTGCAATGTGTTTATCCAACCAGCGGACAACGTCCTCAAATTTATTGTTAATAATAAAAGCTGTGGCCGACCCCCACTTTACCCCCACATCTTGGTCTGGGTCTCAGTTATTTCATATAAATGTTAGAGGTTGTGTTATATGGGGGTGATGCCATCATTGGTCCTGTCAGTCTTGTTTTACCAAATTTAATCCCCTGTGATACAATGCCGTCACCCAAAACAACATGGAAAAATCAATGGAGAGGGGTAAATACTTTTTATTAGCACAGTATAACAGATAACCTTACATTGACCTCTGTGAAAAAAGATGCTAAAATGTCACTACATCAATGACTTGTGTTCTGGGGTCTGCGAAGCCCATAGCAGATATAAGTTCATAGCAGATACTAAACCATGGCAGCTCCAGAGCAGAACTGACCTTACTGTGACATCATGATGACATCACGGAGCTATGATGTCACAGAGAGATAATGAGAGGTTATAAATATTCCCGTGACAGCTGCGCGGTCTTACTTTCTGTGAATTGACACAGAGCGCGATTTTCTAATTGATTGGCGACTTTTCATTATTATGGAAATCAATGGACTGGGATTCTTCACCATCTTCTTGGCCTTTTGGTGTGTGGCCTGGCTCTCTGGTAGCTACACACTGACTGTTATCAACAGCCATGCCCCTCCACTGATGTACATCAGGTAAGATGGAGAATTACACGACTTTTATAGTTTGGGAATGTATAAGGTAATTACTTAAATAAGGAGGAAATTATCTAATTAACAAAATGGCTTCCATTACCCAGAGGGGCCGCAAGAGGACAGAGAAACGCATCTCCTCAGTCCTATAGATTATTATCTGACTGCTGATTATTAAGATAAAACATTTCTGACAATTTTTCTATATTATTTAACATTGAGCGTTTTTCTTTTTCTTTTACAGTGAAACGGGAAATTTCTTTCCCGAAAATATCCTGTTTAGAATAGGATTCATAGGAATGGCCATTGCCTGTAAGTAAATATCACGGAAGTGATTATAATATGCTCTTACTTCTGGGGGATGGCGGGTTATTATAAAAAGTCTTATATCTGATTATATTACTCTGGGGTCAAACCTACATTTATTTTTTACAAAAATGTGATTACTACGTCAGTGAGAGATGCAGGCCGGTTGCTAGGGACTCATTGCTGGACAAGACTGTGGTTGTTAGGTAGTGTATCCCTAGCAACCAGACTGTCAGACATGACTCAGACTTGGTATCAGTCGCACCCTGCCCCCATCTCAGCCTGCAGTAGTAATCAAAATTTTCTAAAAAATAAAAATAAAGTTTTGTTAATTTCAACTGATAATAATTGTCCGGATTAGACGATGCAGATAAATGTTCCCGTCCATTATTGAAGGTTTCTTGTTGGTTTAGCGTTTGGTCCGCGTTTCATAGATGTTATTAGGTTGTTTTACACGTGGTACAGGATTAATTCGGCTCATTTGCTCTTTTTCAGCTCTGGGCCTGACGTTTCTACACTATAAGTACATCATGCTCCATGCTGAAGCCTTTGGGGATCGTCAGGCCTTGGTTCAAAAGATCCTCCTGGCAATTGGATGGTCATCATGCGTCGGGACAGCCATGATGGCTACATTCTCGGTTAGTTAATAAATGTTTTACGTTAATAGGGTTGTCCCATCTTCACTAAATAGGGACCCGCTGGCAATTAGCTAATTACTGTAGGTCCGGCAGCTGAAGCCCTGGTGATCATGATCAGCGGTTATCACCGAGTGGCCACACACTAAAGTGGTATTACATGGCTTATTAGAATGAATGGACGGCCATGTAATAGATGTGTGTCCTCAATCCCCCAAGAGCAGAAGCCATTTTTTGTTAGTGGCTTTCTGCTCTGTCTAATAGGGAAGCAGGAGACCCCCCTCTATATCCATTATGTCTCTGGGGTTATTATATCAGAACACGTTAATTAGGATTTATTGGGAAGTTCTGAGGGTAAATTAGTGATTAGTTCCATAAGATTTGCTCTAACCTCTGTCTGCTTGTTTTCTAGACCTACTATTATCCAATAACTCACCGGATTAATGCTTGCATTGCATTCGGATTTGGCAGCCTTTACAACCTTTGGCAGTCCATACTACTCTACAAATTGTCCGAAAGCCGAAACTTCATCAGCCATTTCAGACTGGCGTCCTGCATAATGGCCGTGACCTTAGTGGTTTCATGTATCCTTTCTTAAATAATATTTGAATGGAATCCAACCGTCCTTGTCTTTAGGTTCACATGTAGAAAACTTCAGATCCTGAGGTGATCATTTCCCTTCATTTTCTGATCTCTGCCGTCAGATGGCGACATGCTGGTGTAACACAGCGTCATCTGGTAACATTGTTCAGCTTCTTGCAGGAAGATGCTGAATAGAAAGCAGCGGTACTGTCATTGCTATATATGTATTATATTAACATTTATCTTACATAAAAGTGTAGTAAATCCTATAAGACACTTACTAAACATAAGAAACTTTATTTTCCTATATAATAAATTACCAGTCATTGGAAATAAGGTATCCGTATACACCCACCTGTGCGCTGGAGATCAGTGTGTAAAGGTATGTACAGTATATCTCATACATAATATCAAGTTATTGACATGCTGAGCTGCTGGTACAAACCAGTCGATGTAAAATTCCTTTAATCCGGTATTAATGAGATTATTCTGGATTATTGTATAGATTTTATTTGTACCCCTAGATGCCGTTCTATAGGAAAACAATTGGACCTATAATCTTTGTGCTCGTTCTCAGCACCATGGTGATCGTGACGTCCGCAATGTAATGGATATGGTGTCATATGACAATGGGTCAGGTCCATTTTGGCATCGCCGTCAGTCACATGACTCCATGTAATAAACATTAATGCGGCAAAACCTCGGCTGGGGCGGAAAGTTCTTGTTTTGCGCAATTTTTTCTATATTAATTTTGATATTTTTTTAACAGATCAGTGAAATGACATCAAAGATCATAGAGTGGTCGATGTTGGTCCTCATTCTGGTGAATGTATTGAGCTATTATCAGAATATGCAGGTCAGTAGACGTCACCTCATTATCACCTCGTATACCAGACCTCGTAATAACATTATTATTCATCTCTACAATCATGGGGTTTATAATGTGGATATTTGTTTCTTTTCTTAGAGTTTATCTATAACAATTACCTGGAAAAGCTTCACCATCTCCAAGAGCGAGAAGAACCATTTATAAACAATGGACACTACAGATGAGGTGGAATGGCACGTCACAGCCGAGCAGGAACTTCTCTGGGAACATCCTAAACTGCTTAACTCCAGAGATGGCGACCAATCCACCAGCTCCAACCTTTCTCCCAAATATCATCTTACATCAGGGAGAAAGAGCTACAAGAACCGTTTATGACCAGCGAACTCTACAGCGAGGTGGAATAACAAGTCACAGCCGAGCAGGAACATCTCAAACTGCAAAGGCTCTGGAAATGCCACGAAATCTACCAGCTCCAACCTTTCTCCAAAAAACAACTTACATCAGGGAGAAAGATCTACAAGATCCGTTTATGACCAGCGGACTCTACAGCGAGGTGGAATGGCACGTCACAGCCGAGCAGGAACATCTCAAACTGCAAAGGCTCTAGAAATGCCACGAAATCTACCAGCTCCAAGCTTTCTCCAAAAAACAACTTACATCAGGGAGAAAGATCTACAAGATCCGTTTATAACCAGCGGATTCTACAGCGAGGATAAATGGCACGTCACAGCCGAGCAGGAATATCTCAAACTGCAGAAGCTCCGGTTATACAACCAAGTGCCGAGACATCCACCACCTCCAACCTTTCTCCCAAATATCATCTTACCACAAGGAGAGAGAAGCAGCGGACTGTTTACTATCCTCATGGTCATTGTTTGTTGGCTTATAAAACGGTTTAGTAAAGTCATTTTCTACCACCTGAAACCTGTTTTTGTCTTCATTACTGTCAATAATAATAATAATCCTGAGTCTTCCATAGATCTGTCCTCATGAACCTGGAGGAATAAGAACGTCTCAATGTTTTTGTAGCAAAATTCAGATTTATGAAAAATATAATTATATTTTTTACACTATAAGACGTACATTTTATCAATAAAAAAATCTTGCTACAAAATGTGTACACGTGATAGTCCGGACTCAGGGGAGCCTGGCGGCCCCTTATTAAACCTAATGAGAGGCCCCCCTTTAGAGCGAATAGCGTGGGGGACACATGGGATCACTTCGCACCCCCTTTTACCCTTTTTTCTTCTTTCTTTTCCCTTATTCTGTTCCCTTGTTTTTCCTATATTCTGCTTTTCCCCCTATTTTGTCTTTTGGTGTCTTCTCACACCCCTTCTTTGGGGTGTGGCTTTACGGTATTTACCTTGTTCTAGAAGTTTCCTCAGGTTTGACCTTGTGACCAGGCAGATGTTGGCAACAGTCCAGGGATTGGTTTGAGGAGCTGAGCGGCGGGAAATCCTGGAGGATAAAAGGATGTCTGGTCCGATCAGCAGATTGTCTGAAGAAGCTGTTTGAAGCAGCCCCGCCCACCCTCCCTTGTTCAAGGACAGAATTCCCGCCCACCCTCCGTTGTTTAAGGACAGAATTCCCGCCCACCCTCCCTTGTTCAAGGACAGAATTCCCGCCCAACCTCCCTTGTTCAAGGACAGAATTCCCGCCCACCCTCCCTTGTTCAAGGACAGAATTCCCGCTCACCCTCCCTTGTTCAAGGACAGAATTCCCGCCCACCCTCCCTTGTTCAAGGACAGAATTCCCGCTCACCCTCCCTTGTTCAAGGACAGAATTCCCGCTCACCCTCCGTTGTTCAAGGACAGAATTCCCGCCCACCCTCCCTTGTTCAAGGACAGAATTCCCGCTCACCCTCCCTTGTTCAAGGACAGAATTCCCGCCCACCCTCCGTTGTTCAAGGACAGAATTCCCGCCCACCTTCCCTTGTTCAAGGACAGAATCCCCGTCGCGGAGTTTGTTAGTGGGTTGTCTCGCAGCTAATGCTGTGTGGACAAGTGCTTGTTTATTGGACGTTTCATTATTGGACATTATTTATTTAATTATTTATTTATTAATTCATTCAAGTTGATTATAAAGATTTATTAATATTTTTATGTTACCCATAATGAACACCACAGCCTTTTACTTCCAACTATATTGTATGCTTGACTTTTATTTAAGGTTTTTGAGGGGTTGCGAATGTTATTCCATGATCTGTATGATCGATGGTGGGCGGGGAGGGAATTCGATCACGATGTGAATATTGCATTTAGCTTCCCGTCAGCGGCCAGACACACCACTAGAGCCTGTGGAGGATGGTAAACTATTAGACCACCAAGGAGACAGCAATTTACCTTTTCCTTACCCAAGACCACCAGGGAACCAAATACTGACCCTCTATGTAATACACGGATGTGCTGGTTCCACCAGAGAGACGCTCTTTATAGATGAGGGCTGTGGCGTAGCTATAGGGGTCGCAACTGCAACCGGGCCCCTAAGCCTGTCTGCGCCGAGTCACTCACAGCACAGTGCAGAGGAGAAGGATCCTCCACCCATCGTGGGAACGGGGATAGGTAAGTAATTATGTTATAAGTCTTCTATTGGGTACATACTTATTGGGGCATTATACTGGGTATTGGAGGGGGGGTTATATGGCAGCTGCTGAGGGGGCATTATACTGAATGAGACAGCGATGGGGGCATTATACTGTAGGGGGGCATTATACTTTATGTGGCCAGCTATGGGTGGCAATATACTGTGGGGGCAGCTATAGGGGCATTATACTGTTGGCGCAGCTCTAGGGGGCATTATAGTGTGAGGGGCAACAATGGGCGCATTATACTGTAGGGGTCCAACTATGGGAACATTATTCTGTGGTGGTCAGCTATAAGGGGCATTATACGGTGTGGGGGCTGCTATGGGGAGCATTATACTGTGTGGGGGCAGTTATGGGGGGCCACTATACTGTGTGGTGGCATTATACTGTGGGGGCATTATAGTGTGGGGGCATTCATAGGGTCTGTTGGGCAAGCTAGCTGGGCATTGTATACCCTAGTCTGTCTGGCTAAAGGTCTCCCAGTGTTTTCTAGTTCCCAGTGTTACCCGTTCCTGCTGCCTGTGCCCTGCATCCCGTACAATCGTTACCTGCTGTGAAAGCCAAGTCGTGTCTTCCACTGCATCCGCGGCGTCACCTGCTGTGAAAGCCAAGTCGTGTCTTCCGCTGCATCCGCGGCGTCACCTGCTGTGAAAGCCAAGTCGTGTCTTCCACTGCATCCGCGGCATCACCTGCTGTGAAAGCAAAGTCGTGTCTTCCGCTGCATCCGCGGCGTCACCTGCTGTGAAAGCCAAGTCGTGTTCCTGCCACTGTCTACATTGCCTCAGGTACCCGTTCAGAACTATAGACATTGTTTTGTACCTTGTTGGCCAGCTGCTACCCCGCTACGCGGTACGGCCCAGTGGGTCCACACCCTGTGCCGTGACACCCAACAAGTGAAAATCCACTTCCTGGTTGGTGCTTGTTTGGCCAAGTTTTCTCAACTCATTTACATAGACTTAACAAGTCTTGCGTGAAAAATGCAGTCCGCACGGAAGTGCTTCCGTGTGGCATTTACTTCAATGGGTGCGTGATGCGTGAAAAACGCCCAAAGAACGGACATCTCGTGACTTTTTCGCAACGGACTCACGCAGCGTAAAAATCACGCACATGTCTGCACGGCCCCAATAGGTCTGTGTGATGCGCGTGAAAATCACGCGCGTTGCACGGACGTATATCCCGCTCGTCGGAATAATCCCTTAGCATAAATAAATGGGGGGTGGCATCACATCATCATGATCTACAGGGATTGGCCAGTGATCACATGGTAGGGGGGCTATAGAGCTCCCTATAAGATAGTAATGCCCTTCGTCCTCTTTGGACCCTGCAGCTTGGCGTCTTTCCCTCCCCCACTCCTTCTCTTGATTTGACTCCTTAATGACACGACCAATTTAGTTTTTTTTATTTTAGTTTATTACTATTTGTGGGGTGAAATTAGCAAAAAAAAAAAAAACAGCAAATGCACCATTTTCTGGGGGATTTCGTTTTTACGGCGTCTATTGTGCAGTAATAACTACATGTTCACTTTATTCTACGGATTAATACAATTCCTGCCTCGCTGCCGGACAACTGTCTCGCACTGAAAATATGATCGCACTGTGTTCGGTCCGGTACTTGCGCCCGAAATACATCCGTCAATTACGGACGTAATGACCTAATGACCTCGTGTGAACATACCCTCATAGTTCGGACTTTTGCAAACGCGGCGATATCAGGACTGCAAGGACCCATTGTCCACCTAATTTGCCCAGGACCTTATACCATCCTTCTTTAAATAAAACACCAACACCTTCTTTATGGAAATGTGGAAGTGGCCACAGCTTTATTATTATTTACAACCATCGACATGAAGACATATATATATTTCTTTCTCTCCTTCTCCTGAAATGCCGATGCTCCCTGTACTCCATCAGGCATGTAGGGTGCTAACTCTGTCTTCTTTGCCGTACTTTCCGCCAGCTGTGACATCTACAAAAGAAAAAGAAAAACACCAGAACATAACCGTAGAAAATTTTTTAAAACCAAAACCAACACCACAAGGGGAGGGAGGGCGGGTGTTTCTCCCGCTGCAGCTTGAAGGTAAGAGGGCGTTCTGCCCCAAACCCCAGCCTTATATCTCCTTAACCAGGCCCCTCTTACCCCTTGTTCACCAATCCTGGTCCTGGGCATTATTTAAACGTTCCATCCTTCTTTAACCCCTCGCAGTCCCTGACACTCTCGCTAGACGCTTCAGTGTCTGCAAGACTGCAAGGACCCATTGTCCACCTTACCTGCCCAGGACCTTATACCATCCTTCTTTAAATAAAACACCAACACCTTCTTTATGGAAATGTGGAAGTGGCCACAGCTTTATTATTATTTACAACCATCGGCATGAAGACATATATATATATTTTCTTTTCTCTCCTTCTCCTGAAATGCCGATGCTCCCTGTACTCCATCAGGCATGTAGGGTGCTAACTCTGTCTTCTTTGCCGTACTTTCCGCCAAGGAGGGGAACTGAGAAACCTACTCAGTCCCTCGACCACCCCCACCAAGCAACGCCAGTCCTCTCTCGGCACCATCCAACAAATCTAACAGAAAGATATCGAGCCCAATATCATTGAGGTGTACCCCATCCGGCGCCAGCAAATCTGCATTATCCCCTTCCAAGGATTGGTGCCGCAGCCCAACTCCACCTATCAAGCGAACGAACCGCGACACCCGCACATTAAGCAACCTGCGCACTCTCTCCAACGCTGCCAAGTTCCTGGCACCCCGCCACACCGTCCGCGCCACTATCTCAGACCATACCACCACGCAGCGAGCGAACAGATCCTGTAAACGCGCCAAATCTGTCCGAATTAATGATAACAACTCGGCCATTTTAACTTGGCCGATATCATTCCCCCCGGCGTTAATGATCAGGACAACAGGTCCGTCAGTGTGCCTCGGAACTGCCACTACTTCTGGCAGCAACTGCACCCACCGTAGTCCCCGGACACCTCTCCAGTGGACGTCGGCCTGTGAGAGGCCCAAATTCGGACTCAACGGCCTCCGTACTGCTCGGACCGCCGCCCAATGCACATATGAGTGCCCCAGGATCCACACCTGGGGGCGCCGCGACCCTAACAAAAAGAGAAGTCGAGCTAAATTCCAGGTCAAATGAGAGAAAGGATACAGACAGGAATAGCATAACACGATACCCGGAAAGAACCGAGGAAGGAGGGGAGGGGGGAAGAGAGGGAGGGGAGGGGGGCAACACAAGGGGGGAAAAAAGAAGAACTAACAGAGGGACCACCATAATTAATCACACTTTAAAACCAAATCCGGTCGCACATACGACTTATAGCTATTCGAACACCATCTACCCAAACGCATGATAGCCACTGAATCCGTGGCAGCGCCAATCCTAAACGAATGCGTACCAAACTCGCCCGGTGGCAGCCCCAGGTATTTCAGCCCAGCCTTAAAAACCACCTCAAATTGAAAGCGCGACAATGCTGAACCATCTTGATGTATCAAGAATTGAGCCCCGGCCGCCCGGACAGACACAAATTCTTGAACCAACCTTACTAGACAATCCTGGCCTCCCATCTTCCCAATCGACAACCAAGCTCCCCTCCCTGCCGTATCTGTTTTTGACCTCCGAACGCAGACCCGGAGGGAATCACCCAACACCACCAAATCAGATCCGAGAAGCCCACCGCGTGTGTTCACGCTGGGTGGAACCAGCTCACTAACCCGCAATGTGGCAAAGAAAGCCAAAGAAAACGCTGCGCCAAACAACGAAACCTCATATTTATCCCGGCACACAAAACGGATAGAAGCCGACCCAGGAGCGCAAAGGATACCGGACGCCACGTGTCCCTGGAAAACGCCTCTTTTCTCCACCCTTTCAAAGACTGCCTAACGACAAATTCTTTTGTAACATCTCTACATCCCCACAATTTTAACATAAAGGCCACCCCTGCTAAATGTTTACCTGCAGTGACCGCACTGCAACCCTCCTGACGTAATTGCACCAAACTCGTAAGGGTGATATCAAGGTGACAACCATCCTGTGATGGAAAATTACCCCCCGCAATCTCCAACCACCGATCCCACGCTCTGCAATGACTCTTCCAAGTCGCTGCCACCACAGAACCTCTCAACAGTCTCATAAGTTGTCCTCGACCAGGGCCCATAAGTGAAGGGGTGGGGACTCCCCTTCTGCCAAAGCTGCCGCGTGCAATTCCCGAAACCAGGACATCTGTGAACGAGACAAAGCATCGGCCATCACATTATGAACTCCCGGAACATGTTTCGCCCGAAACCACACATTCAAGGATTCAGCTCCAAACATTTCAAAACCAACCATCGTAATAAAGCTAATACCGGCAATGAACTAGACGACAAACCGTTCACCGCGTGCACAACCGCCATGTTGTCTCTCCAGAATACAATCCGCTTATTCACCATCACGCTACCCCACAAATCTATAGCAACTATAATAGGAAACAACTCTAATAACGTCAAATTACGTACAAAACCTAACTCCCTCCAATTCGAGGGCCAAGGGGACCTACACCAACTTCGGCCTAAAATTGCTCCAAAACCATCACTCCCAGCTGCATCCGTGAACAATTCCAAATCTATATTAGACAACTCAGCGTCCTGACAAACCGACCTCCCATTAAATGAACTCAAAAACGAATGCCAGACAAATAAATCCTTTTTCATCCAAGAAGTTACCCGGATGAAATGATCCGATTTCAATATACCCCTAGTGGCTAATGACAAACGCCGAGAAAAAACACGACCCATAGGAATTATCCGACAGGCAAACACCAGCAATCCCAACAACGACTGTAACTGCTTTAATGTCACTTTTTTAGACCCCATGACCTGGTCAACCTGGGACACCAAACTTGCCAATTTGTCATCAGGCAAGCAAAAAATCATCCGTACGGTATCTATTTCAATACCCAAAAAGGACAAAACAGTTACCGGGCCCTCAGTTTTTTCTTCTGAAATAGGTACACCAAAACGAGACATCACCTGTCGAAACACCCGCAGCAACGTGCTGCACAACCCAGAGTCCCTAGGGCCCACAAAAAGAAAATCATCCAAATAATAAATGACCGAAGCAAACCCAGACTCCAAGCGAACTACCCATTCTAGAAATGAAGCAAACATTTCAAAATAACTGCACGATATGGAACAACCCATGGGAAGGCACATATCAACATAAAATGCACCGTCCAAACAGCAACCCAGCAGGTGAAAACAGTCCGGATGAAGCGGCAGCAACCGAAATGCCGCTTCAATGTCAGACTTAGCTAAAAACGCGCCCTGTCCTGCCGCCTGCACCAACCTCACTGCAACATCGAAAGAAGTATACGAAACCGCCGCATCCGCCCTGGAGATCCCGTCGTTAACCGATCCACCGCGGGGAAAGGAAAGGTGATGAATCAACCTAAACTTCCCCTGCTCCTTCTTTGGAACTAAGCCAAGGGGGGAAACTCGTAAGTTTGGATACGGCGGCTCGCGAAATGGATCTGCCATCCACCCCAACTCAACTTCCTTTGCCAATTTTAGACGCGCAACACCGACATTCTCATTGATCGACTTCAAATTGTCAGCCAATGACAATGTTGCAGAATATTCAAAAGGGATCTCAAAACCATAGGAAAACCCACTAGTGAGCATCTCTGCTTCCCGTCTCCTGTGGTACCGCTCTAACCATGGGCCCATCTCGAGAACGTCCACCGGCGTTCTCCGCTGCGCCGGAAGGAGGTGCCTTGGCCGGCTGCTTACCTCTCCGGAAACACCTGAGCGCCGAATGAGCGCACCCACAGATGGAGCATTCATGTCGGAATTTGCACGTGGCAAAGAACCGACAATGACCCTCGTTGTAGAGCCAGCAGGCTCCCGTGGGCCTAGCGGCCGCAGCTCCAGCGACGGGGCCTGGCGCTTCGGCCACACTGGGAAAGGGGCGTTGTTGTCTGCTCCCTTGCGCTAAGATGAGCTGCAACCAAACATCCGTTGCCTTTGTCGCCCAACTAATATCCGGCGACAAAGCCAAACGACGCCGAAATTCTTCATCGTAACGCCACCAGGCTGCACCACCGTGCAGCCTGTGGGCGCTGAAAATTGTGTCAAAGTAAACAAACAACTCGGCCCCTTTTACGGGGTAGCGCTGGCAAATAACATGAGCCAGTGTAGCATAACACTGTACCCAGTTGCCAAAAGTTTTCGCGACCTTAACTTTTTTATCTGAACCTCTCTCAAATACCCGCTCCTTATCGACAGTCACCTGCTCCACAGAGACCAAGGACCAAATATCCACAAATTCATTCCTCCAAATTTTGTCCTTGATCTCCGCTGACAAATGAGTCCCGAGAGGAGCGACCCCACAAAACAAAGAATCCCGAAACTTTAGACTAGCTAAAGTATTTTCTCTCTCAGAGGGGAGCCTAGCCCCCCCTGGTGGCACAGAGGGAACTGACGTTCCCTCGTTCACATTCAAACCAGCCACCACGGCTTTTAAAACAGAAATCAGATCCGTACCCGATGCATTAGATTTATTAAGCCATGCGTCACCGCAGGCCGACTCACCGCTCCCAGAGGTCCCACCGACTCCAGAGGGTCCTTCAGCCACTTGCCGCGGCACTGGAACCATGGCCTGAACCTCCTCCACCGACCCGGCGGGAGGAACAACCTGGGACAGCTGCTCACGATCCTCCGACAAGTGCCGCACCTCCCGGCGTCGACTGTGTCCCTGCGGCCGTGATGATCTCCGCGAAGACCTCTTCCGCGACTCCGATGAGGCAGATGCTGATGACGCTGACGAGGAGGAGAATCCTTCGCTGGATGACGAGGAAGACCGCCGACCATGCCTCTTCGCGCCACCCGATCTGCGACGTCTGCGATGGCCGTGGCGGCGATGTCTTCCAGAACGACGTTTCCTCCCTCGCCTGGAACGCTCCCTCACCGAACCTACAGGAGAAAAATTAGATGAGGCAGGAGAAGGGCAAACCGGACCAGACGTTCCCCTGACCCTACACTCACTAGAACAATCCCCACCCGGCCTCGACCCCTGCTGGCAGGGGACCGGAGGAGACCGGGGGTGAGAAGCAGCAATGCCCCAATCCGATCCACTCCTTCTCCCATCCGCCAACAGGGATTCCAGCCAGACAGGCCCCTCCAAAGCCACCCGCTGTGCCACCTGCCGCAAAAGATCCTCCACCATCAGTGCAAGACTGTCCGCCGAAACGACAGGAAAAAAGGCTCTGAATCTCCCAGCTCCACCAGAGGATGTTTCTCCTGCTGCAGCTTGGAGGTAAGAGGGCGTTCTGCCCCAAACCCCAGCCTTATATCTCCTTAACCACTCCCCTCTTACCCCTTGTTCACCAATACTGGTCCTGGGCATTATTTAAACGTTCCATCCTTCTTTAACCCCTCGCAGTCCCTGACACTCTCCCTAGGCGCTTCAGTGTCTGCAATTATACTAACTTATATGTTGTTTAACATTACTTTAGGGAAAAAATGGGAAGAGGGAATTTTTTAGAAATGTAAATATTATTTTTTGGGATATTTGCAAAAAACTTTATTTTACTTTTTAGGCTATGTTCACACGGAGTATTTTGGTGGAGGAATATCTGCCTCAAAATTCCGTTTGGAACTTTGAGGCAGATATTCCTCTCCCTGGACGCCGATTTTCGCGGCGATTATCGCGCCGTTTTTCGCCCGCGGCTATTGAGCGCCGCGGGCATAAAACAGCGAGAAATACGCTTTCTCCTGCCTCCCATTGAAGTCAATGGGAGGTCAGAGGCGGAAGCGCCCGAAGATAGGGCATGTCGCTTCTTTTTCCCGCGAGGCAGTTTTACTGCTCGCGGGAAAAACACGCCGACGCCTCCCATTGAAATCAATGGGAGGCGTTCTCGGGCCGTTTTTGCCGAGTTTTGCGACGCGGTTTCCGCGTCAAAAAACTCGGCAAAATACCCCGTGTGAACATAGCCTTAAAATTCAGTTTAGAAGTCCCCCTAGTGGATGATTTATTTGCTTATATTCTCTGTTTGAAATTACATTGTGAATTATCAAGCAGGAGGCCAAATTACTAAGATATGTAATATGTGAAAGTGATGATAATGTTTAAATGATTTAGTTTCGTGCAGCAGCCATCTTGTCTGGAGTTCCCATCTTGTCTGGAGTTCTCATCTTGGTTCTTTTGTAGTGAATAGGAAAGTCATTGTTCCTTTAATACAAGTAATGTTGATTTCGTATGTTTTATCTTTGACCTTGGTTCCCATGTGAAGTTGGATAGGGCGTGAGATGGGGGGATGGCAAGTATGCGTGAGGGAAGGTCTCCCCCATCTCCACGAGGACATTCTGTCCAAAAGAGAGATAAGACACTTGTAAACATAATGTGTGAAGAATTATAATGATGTATCTGGGATGTATTTTATTGTATGCTTTTTACTGAATAACAAATACTGTTACATTGTCTCTGATTGGTTTACCTCAAGCCGACACCCCTTCTGAATTTCAGTTTAACAGTTTGAGTTTGGTAATAAATCCTTCAGAGGAGCATTTTGAACATATAAGCGAGTCTGTGTGTTTTCTTCTCCTCTCTCGATATATATCGGTGAAATATCCTAATTAGGATACTGACTAATGAAGTCTGGCCTTGAGAGTCTGTTGGGACTCGTATAAATTTCAGTCTAATATATTTTGAGCGATGGACTTCCACGACAACTTGAACCAGCGATTATTGGATTGCTCACACGATCCACTGCAATACTAAAGTATTACAGTATATCATGATTTTTACAGCCACCTATGAAGCCCTGCCGGAGAACAAAGATGGCAGACCCTTCATTAGGGCCCCAGGCTGCCATGATAACCATCGGCATCCCGCTATAGCATCGTGGGGGCACAAGGGCACGTCGGTGGGGGTCGCCCCTCTCATTCTAATGCTTTAGATGCTGCGGTCGGGATTGACTGTGGCATCTAAGGGGTTAAACGGGAAGACTCAAAGTGATTTTTGATTCTGTCCGTTGCAGTGAGGTGTTGGCCATATTACACAGCGAATACCCGCTAAGTATGGAGCGAGCTCAGCCCGTGATCCCGCTCCATACTTTCCCTTAACGACTGCCACGTACATGTATGAGGAATCTTGTTAAGGAGTTAGGGTATGTTCACACGCAGTGGTTTCAGACGTAATTCGGGAGTTTTAAGCCTCGAATTACGCATTAAAAAACACCCATAATACGTCTACAAACATCTGCCCATTGCTTTCAATGGGAATTACGATGTTCTGTTCCCACGAGCCTTTGTCAAAATACGGCGCGTAAAATGACGGCTCGTCAAAAGAAGTGCAGGTCATTTCTTGGGGCGTTTGTGGAGGCGTTTTTAATTGACTCCATTGAAAAACAGCTCCAAAAATGTCCGTAAAGAACGCCGCGAAAAACGCGAGTTGTTAAAAAAAGTCTGAAAATCAGGAGTTATTTTCGCCTGAAAACAGCTCCGTATTTTCAGACGTTTTTGAGTTTGCGTGTGAACATAGCCTTAAATGTCATTTTGTTGATAATTGTTTCAGAGTTTTTATGTTCATCCTGTTTTGATCATTTTGTTCTGTTCCAGATGTCACAGCGGCGGTTCTAGGAGGATCTTGTCTCTACCGTGCGTGAAATCACCCGGAAACAACTGGAGCATGTCCATCGCGCCTGCAATGTTCTGGCACCCAGGGTGACATGTTTATCTTGCAATGTGTTTATCCAACCAGCGGACAACGTCCTCAAATTTATTGTTAATAATAAAAGCTGTGGCCGACCCCACTTTACCCCACATCTTGGTCTGGGTCTCAGTTATTTCATATAAATGTTAGAGGTTGTGTTATGTGGGCGTGATGACATCATTGGTCCTGTCAGTCTTGTTTTACCTAATTTAATCCCCTGTGATACAATGCCATCACCCAAAACAACATGGAAAAATCAATGGAGGGGGGTAAATACTTTTTATTAGCACAGTATAACAGATGACCTTACATTTACCTCTGTGAAAAAAGACGCTAAAATGTCACTACATCAATGACTTGTGTTCTGGGGTCTGCGAAGCCCATAGCAGATATAAGTTCATAGCAGATACTAAACCATGGCAGCTCCAGAGCAGAACTGACCTTACTGTGACATCATGATGACATCACGGAGCTATGATGTCACAGAGAGCTGAGAAGTTGGGAATTCCCCTTGATAGCAGCAGAACTGACCTTACTGTGACATCATGATGACATCACAGAGCTATGATGTCACAGAGAGATAATGAGAGGTTATAAATATTCCCCTGACAGCTGCGCGGTCTTACTTTCTGTGAATTGACACAGAGCGCGATTTTCTAATTGATTGGCGACTTTTCATTATTATGGAAATCAATGGACTGGGATTCTTCACCATCTTCTTGGCCTTTTGGTGTGTGGCCTGGCTCTCTGGTAGCTACACACTGACTGTTATCAACAGCCATGCCCCCCCACTGATGTACATCAGGTAAGATGGAGAATTACACGACTTTTATAGTTTGGGAATGTATAAGGTAATTACTTAAATAAGGAGGAAATATCTAATTAACAAAATGGCTTCCATTACCCAGAGGAGCCGCAAGAGGACAGAGAAACACATCTCCTCAGTCCTATAGATTATTATCTGACTGCTGATTATTAAGATAAAACATTTCTGACAATTTTTCTATATTATTTAACATTGAGCGTTTTTCTTTTTCTTTTACAGTGAAACGGGAAATTTCTTTCCCGAAAATATCCTGTTTAGAATAGGATTCATAGGAATGGCCATTGCCTGTAAGTAAATATCACGGAAGTGATTATAATATTCTCTTACTTCTTGGGGATGGCGGGTTATTATAAAAAGTCTTATATCTGATTATATTACTCTGGGGTCAAACCTACATTTATTTTTTACAAAAATGTGATTACTACGTCAGTGAGAGACGCAGGCTGGTTGCTAGGGACTCATTGCTGGACAAGACTGTGGTTGTTAGGTAGTGTATCCCTAGCAACCAGACTGTCAGACATGACTCAGACTTGGCATCAGTCGCACCCTGCCCACATCTCAGCCTGCAGTAGTAATCAGAATTTTCTAAAAAAAATAAATAACGTTTTGTTAATTTCAACTGATAATAATTGCCCGGATTAGACGATGTAGATAAATGTGCCCGTCCATTATTGAAGGTTTCTTGTTGGGTTTAGTGTTTGGTCGGCGCTTCATAGATGTTATTAGGTTGTTTTGCACGTGGTACAGGATTAATTCGGCACATTTGCTCTTTTTCAGCTCTGGGCCTGACGTTTCTACACTATAAGTACATCATGCTCCATGCTGAAGCCTTTGGGGATCGTCAGGCCTTGGTTCAAAAGATCCTCCTGGCAATTGGATGGTCATCATGCGTCGGGACAGCCATGATGGCTACATTCTCGGTAAGTTAATAAATGTTTTATGTTGATAGGGTTGTCCCATCTTCACTAAATAGGGACCCGCTGGCAATCAGCTGATTACTGTAGGTCTGGCAGCTGAACCCCTGGTGATCATGATCAGCGGTTATCACCGGGTGGCCACACACTAAAGTGGTATTACATGGCTTATTAGAATGAATGGACGGCCATGTAATAGATGTGTGTCCTCAATCCCCCCAGAGCAGAAGCCATTTTTTGTTAGTGGCTTTCTGCTCTGTCTAATAGGGAAGCAGGAGACCCCCCTCTATATCCATTATGTCTCTGGGGTTATTATATCAGAACACGTTATTTAGGATTTATTGGGAAGTTCTGAGGGTAAATTAGTGATTAGTTCCATAAGATTTGCTCTAACCTCTGTCTGCTTGTTTTCTAGACCTACTATTATCCAATAACTCACCGGATTTGCGCTTGCATTGCATTCGGGTTTGGCAGCCTTTACAACCTTTGGCAGTCCATACTCCTCTACAAAGTGCCCGAAAGCCGAAACTTCATCAGCCATTTCAGACTGGCGTCCTGCATAATGGCCGTGACCTTAGTGGTTTCATGTATCCTTTCTTAAATAATATTTGAATGGAATCCAACCATCCTTGTCTTTAGGTTCACATGTAGAAAACTTCAGATCCTGAGGTGATCATTTCCCTTCATTTTCTGATCTCTGCCGTCAGATGGCGACATGCTGGTGTAACACTGCATCATCTGGTAACATTGTTCAGCTTCTTGCAGGAAGATGCTGAATAGAAAGCAGCGGTACTGTCATTGCTATATATGTATTATATTAACATTTATCTCACATAAAAGTGTAGTAAATCCTATAAGACACTTACTAAACATAAGAAACTTTATTTTCCTATATAATAAATTACCAGTCATTGGAAATAAGGTATCCGTATACACCCACCTGTGTGCTGGAGATCAATGTATAAAGGTATGTACAGTATATCTCATAAATAATATCAAGTTATTGACATGCTGAGCCGCTGGTACAAACCAGTCAATGTAAAATTCCTTTAATCCGGTATTAATGAGATTATTCTGGATTATTGTATAGATTTTATTTGCACCCCTAGAAGCCGTTCTATAGGAAAACAATTGGACCTATAATCTTTGTGCTCGTTCTCAGCACCATGGTGATCGTGACGTCCGCAATGTAATGGATATGGTGTCATATGACAATGGGTTAGGTCCATTTTGGCATCGCCGTCAGTCACATGACTCCATGTAATAAACATTAATGTGGCAACACCTCGGCCCGGGCGGAAAGTTCTTGTTTTGTGCAATTTTTTCTATATTAATTTTGATATTTTTTCACAGATCAGTGAAATGACAGCAAAGATCATAGAGTGGTCGATGTTGGTCCTCATTCTGGTGAATGTATTGAGCTATTATCAGAATATGCAGGTCAGTAGATGTCACCTCATTATCACCTCGTATATCAGACCTCGTAATAACATTATTATTCATCTCTACAATCATGGGGTTTATAATGTGGATATGTGTTTCTTTTCTTAGAGTTTATCTATAACAATTACCTGGAAAAGCTTCACCATCTCCAAGAGCGAGAAGAACCATTTATAGACAGTGGACACTACAGATGAGGTGGAATGGCACGTCACAGCCGAGCAGGAACTTCTCTGGGAACATCCTAAACTGCTTAACTCCAGAGATGGCGACCAATCCACCAGCTCCAACCTTTCTCCCAAATATCATCTTACAACAAGGAGAAAGAGCTACAAGAACCGTTTATACCAGCGGACTCTACAGCGAGGTGGAATAACAAGTCACAGCCGAGCAGGAACATCTCAAACTGCAAAGGCTCTGGAAATGCCACGAAATCTACCAGCTCCAACCTTTCTCCAAAAAACAACTTACATCAGGGAGAAAGATCTACAAGATCCGTTTATAACCAGCGGACTCTACAGCGAGGTGGAATGGCACGTCACAGCCGAGCAGGAATATCTCAAACTGCAGAAGCTCTGGAAATGCCACGAAATCTACCAGCTCCAAGCTTTCTCCAAAAAACAACTTACATCAGGGAGAAAGATCTACAAGATCCGTTTATGACCAGCGGACTCTACAGCGAGGTGGAATGGCACGTCACAGCCGAGCAGGAATATCTCAAACTGCAGAAGCTCCGGTTATACAACCAAGTGCCGAGACATCCACCACCTCCAACCTTTCTCCCAAATATCATCTTACCACAAGGAGAGAGAAGCAGCGGACTGTTTACTATCCTCATGGTCCTTGTTTGTTGGCTTATAAAACGGTTTAGTAAAGTCATTTTCTACCACCTGAAACCTGTTTTTGTCTTCATTACTGTCAATAATAATAATAACACTGAGTCTTCCATAGATCTGTCCTCATGAACCTGGAGGAATAAGAACGTCTCAATGTTTTTGTAGCAAAATTCAGATTTATGAAAAATATTAATATATTTTTTACACTATAAGACGTACATTTTATCAATAAAAAAATCTTGCTACAAAATGTGTACACGTGATAGTCCAGACTCAGGGGAGCCTGGCGGCCCCTTATTAAACCTAATGAGAGCCCCCCCCCCTTTAGAGCGAATAGCGTGGGGGACACATGGGATCACTTCGCACCCCCTTTTACCCTTTTTTCTTCTTTCTTTTCCCTTATTCTGTTCCCTTGTTTTTCCTATATTCTGCTTTTCCCCCTATTTTGTCTTTTGGTGTCTTCCCACACCCCTTCTTTGGGGTGTGGCTTTAAGGTATTTACCTTGTTCTAGAAGTTTCCTCAGGTTTGACCTTGTGACCAGGCAGATGTTGGCAACAGTCCAGGGATTGGTTTGAGCAGCTGAGCGGCGGGAAATCCTGGAGGATAAAAGGATGTCTGGTCGGATCAGCAGATTGTCTGAAGAAGCTGTTTGAAGCAGCCCCGCCCACCCTCCCTTGTTCAAGGACAGAATTCCCGCTCACCCTCCCTTGTTCAAGGACAGAATTCCCGCCCACCCTCCCTTGTTCAAGGACAGAATTCCCGCCCAACCTCCCTTGTTCAAGGACAGAATTCCCGCCCACCCTCCCTTGTTCAAGGACAGAATCCCCGTCGCGGAGTTTGTTAGTGGGTTGTCTCGCAGCTAATGCTGTGTGGACAAGTGCTTGTTTATTGGACGTTTCATTATTGGACATTATTTATTTAATTATTTATTTATTAATTCATTCAAGTTGATTATAAAGATTTATTAATATTTTTATGTTACCCATAATAAACACCACAGCCTTTTACTTCCAACTATTTTGTATGCTTGACTTTTATTTAAGGTTTTTGAGGGGTTGCGAATGTTATTCCATGATCTGTATGATCGATGGTGGGTGGGGAGGGAATTCGATCACGATGTGAATATTGCATTCAGCTTCCCGTCAGCGGCCAGACACACCACTAGAGCCTGTGGAGGATGGTAAACTATTAGTCCACCAAGGAGACAGCAATTTACCTTTTCCTTACCCAAGACCACCAGGGAACCAAATACTGACCCTCTATGTAATACAGGGATGTGCTGGTTCCACCAGAGAGACGCTCTTTATAGATGAGGGCAGTGGCGTAGCAATAGGGGTCGCAACTGCAACCAGGCCCCTAAGCCTGTCTGCGCCGAGTCACTCACAGCACAGTGCAGAGGAGAAGGATCCTCCACCCATCGTGGGAACGGGGATAGGTAAGTAATTATGTTACATAGTTACATAGTTACATAGTTACATAGTTACATAGTTTGTACGGTTGAAAAAAGACACATTTCCATCAAGTTCAACCAAGGGATGGGAAAGGGGAAGTAAAAAATTTCTACACATAGCAGTTAATATTTTTTTGTTCTAGGAAATTATCTAAGCCTTTTTTAAAGCCATCTACTGTCCCTGCTGTGACCAGCTCCTGCGGTAGGCTATTCCATAGATTCACAGTTCTCACAGTAAAGAAGGCTTGTCGCCTCTGCAGGTTGAACCTTTTTTTCTCCAGGCGGAGGGAGTGCCCCCTTGTTTTTTGAGGGGGTTTTACATTGAACAGGATTTCACCATATTTTTTGTATGCGCCATTCATATATTTATATAAGTTAATCATGTCCCCCCTTAGTCGTCTTTTCTCAAGGCTAAATAGGTTTAGTTCTTTTAATCTTTCCTCATAACTTAGATTCTCCATGCCCCTTATTAGCTTCGTTGCTCTTCTTTGTATTTTTTCCAACTCCAGGGCATCCTTTCTATGAACTGGAGCCCAGAACTGAACTGCATATTCTAGATGAGTCCTCAATAATGCTTTGTAAAGTGGTAATATTACCTCCCTGTCCCGCGAGTCCATGCCTCTTTTGATACACGACAATATTTTGCTGGCCTTTAAAGCAGCTGATTGACACTGCATGCTGAAATTTAGTTTATGATTTACAAGTACACCCAGATCCTTCTCAACAATTGACTCCCCCAGTGTAGCTCCCCCTAGGACATATGATGCTGCAGGTTGTTGGTACCCAGATGCATAACTTTACATTTATCTACATTAAACTTCATTTGCCAAGTGGACGCCCAAACACTTAGTTTGTTTAAATCTGCCTGCAATTCACAAACATCTTCCATAGTCTGAACTATATTACATAGCTTGGTGTCATCTGCAAAAATAGAAATAGTGCTATTAATCCCATCCTCTATATCATTAATAAATAAGTTGAATAATAGTGGTCCCAGCACTGAACCCTGGGGTACACCACTTATAACTGGGGACCATTCAGAGTAGGAATCATTGACCACAACTCTCTGGATACGGTCCTTGAGCCAATTCTCAATCCAATTACAAACTATACTTTCTAAACCTATAGTCCGTAATTTACCCATTAGATGTCTATGAGGGACAGTGTCAAATGCCTTTGCAAAGTCCAAAAACACTAAATCCACAGTGGCCCCTCTGTCTAGACTTCTGCTCACCTCTTCATAAAAACAAATCAGGTTGGTTTGACAGCTTCTGTCCTTTGTAAAACCGTGCTGGCTGTCACTTATAATACTATTTATTGTCACATAATTCTGTATAAGTATATGTTATAAGTTTTCTATTAGGTACATACTTATTGGGGCATTATACTGGGTATTGGAGGGGGGGGGGGTAATATGGCAGCTGCTGAGGGGGCATTATACTGAATGAGACAGCTATGGGGGCATTATACTGTAAGGGGGCATTATACTTTATGTGGCAGCTGTGGGTGGCAATATACTGTGGGGGCAGCTATAGGGGCATTATACTGTTGGCGCAGCTCTGGGGGGCATTATAGTGTGAGGGGCAACAATGGGCGCATTATACTGTAGGGGTCCAAATATGGGGGCATTATTCTGTGGTGGTCAGCTATAGCGGGCATTATACTGTGTGGGGGCTGCTATGGGGAGCATTATACTGTGTGGGGGCAGCTATGGGGGGCCACTATACTGTGTGGTGGCATTATTCTGTGGGGGCATTATAGTGTGGGGGCATTCATAGGGTCTGTCGGGCAAGCTAGCTGGGCATTGGCGTGCACAGGGGTCTGGTGGTGTTGGGGAGGAGTAGGGGGGCCCAAGCTGAATTTTTGCACCAGGGCCCATGAGCCTTTAGCTACGCCCCTGGGTGGGGGTATTAATGGGTGAGGGTCCTGAATGAGGAACTCCCCTTTAATAAATCACAATGCCTTAAATGGGTTTTTTAATGATTGTGTTATATAAACTGGACGTCCCCCATAACTGTATCGTACAACCAGAGCCAGTGAATGACGTACAATCCCATCTATACCTTTCCACTCCACGCTGCTGACCTTTATACATTGCTGCCCCCAGTGGCTTTGGCTGGTTTATGCAGCTTTATCTATATCTCCACATTGTAGGTATAAGGACTTTACACTCTGCACTTTTCTTCGTCACCCAAGGTCAAGTGCGGGACCAGCGCAGATTATCCATTCTTATCCTGCTTCCCCTCTTTTTATTGTATATTGGGGGCCAATCGTGAGCTTTTTGCATTGTTTTTATAAAAATGATGATTTACTTCATTCCTCATGTACTGGCCCTTTAACCCTTTCAAGACCGAGCTCATTTTGGCCTTCAGGACCAGCCCCATTTTTTCAAATCTGACATGTGTCACTTTATGTGGTAATAACTCTGCAATGCTTTTGCCTATCCAAGCGATTCTGAGATTGTTTTCTCGTGACATATTGTACTTTATATTAGTGGAAAAATTTGGTCAATAATTTCATTGCTTATTTGTGAAAAACACCAAAATTTTGAGAAAATTTGCAAAAATTAGGATTTTTCTAATTTTAAATGTATCTGCTTGTAAAAGAGATAGGAATACCACACAAAATAGTTAAAATTTCACATATTCCATATGTCTACTTTATATTTGTATCGTTTTTTGAACATTATTTTATTTTTCTAGGACGTTACAAGGCTTAGAACTTTACCAGCAATTTCTCACATTTTCAAGAAAATTTCAAAAAGGCGATTCTTACAGGGACCAGTTCAGTTCTAAAGCGGCTTTGAGGGCCTTATGTACTAGATAGACCCCATAAATCACCCCATATTAAAAACTGCACCCCTCAAAGTATTCAAAACAGCATTCAGAAAGTTTCTTAACTCTTTAGGTGTTTCACAAGAATTAAAGCAATGTAGAGGGGAAATTGACAAATTTAATTTTTTTTGCTGCAATTCATTGGTAATCCATTTTATTTGTAATACAGAAGGTTTTACCAGAGAAACGCAACACAATATTTATTGCCCAGATTCTGCAGTTTTTAGAAATATCCCGCATGTGGCCCTAGTGTGATAATGGACTGAAGCACCGGCCTCAGAAGCAAAGGAGCACATAGTGGATTTTGTGGCCTCCTTTTTTTAGAATATATTTTAGGCACCATGTTGGGTTTGAAGAGGTCTTGTAGTGCCAAAACAGTGGAAATCCCCCAAAAGTGACACGGTTTTGGAAACTGCACCCCTCAAGGAATTTATCTAGGGGTATAGTTAGCATCTTGACCCCACAGGTATTCTGCTATATTTATTGGAGTTTGCCTGTGAAAGTGAAAATCTACTTTTTTTCTGAACAAAATATGAAAATAAATAATATTTGCAAGGAATAAAGAATAAAAAGCACCCCAAAACTTGTAAAGCTACTTCTCCCGATTACAGCAATACCCCATATATGGTACTAAACTGCTGTTTGGACCCACGGCAGAGCTCAGAAGGGAAGGAGTGCCATTTGGATTTTGAAGCGCAGATTTTGCTGGATTGGTTTTCAGTGCCATGTCGCGTTTGCAACGCCCTGGAGGGAGTAAAACGGTGGAAACCCCCCAAAAGTGACCCCATTTTGTAGACTACACCCCTCAAGGAATTTTTCTAGGGGTATAGTTAGCATTTTGACCCCACAGTTTTTTTGCTGAATTTAGTGGAATTAGGCCGTGAAAATGAAAACCTATTTTTTTCTGAAAAAACATAGAAATGTTTAATTTTTACAATGAATAAAGGAGAAAAATCACCCCAAAATTTGTAAATCAATTTGTCCTGATTACAGCAATACGCCATATGTGGTAATAAACTGCTGTTTGGACCCACAGCAAGATTCAGAAGGGAAGGAACAATATTTGGCTTTTGGAGCTCAAATTTAGCTGGAACGGTTTTCCGGTGTCATGTCGCATATGCAAAGCCCCTGAGGTACCAAAACAGTGGACACCTCCCAAAAGTCCCTTTAGGGGACTGGAACGAGCGATCATTAGGTCGCTGGTACAATACACTGCAGTACTAATGTATTGCAGTATAAGCTGCATTACCAAACCAGACAAACTAGCCCACGCTCTCAATATTAGATTTCTAACTATCTGTAAACAAAGATGTTTGCCACCGCTCTCATCATTATAGCTGCTCTTGGTTTTCAATCCTATCACCCATTTAAGACTTGCCCAAAAACAGTCTACATCAGTCCCTCTCTCCTTGCCTCGCCCATGTACAGCTCCCATTCACTATTCACTTTCCTCAGTCAACTTAACCCATCTCATCCCACTGCCCAACATAAAAATCACTCTCATAAATCACATAACCATATGCTGTCTCTCTGCATTCTCCTGCTACTAGCTGCAGGGGACATCTCTCCCAACCCTGGGCCTCCCTTTTCTTCTGCCAAGCTCAACCACTTACCTGCCACACATAGAAACCCTGCAAATCTTCTTGCCATTCCTTGTATGTCTTCTCCTGTCTCTTTTAACTGTGCTCTCTGGAACTCTCGGTCCGTGTGCAACAAACTCACCTTTATTCATGACTTATTCCTTTCTAACTCTCTCAACCTTCTGGCTCTTACAGAAACATGGCTACACCTGTCTGACACTTCTTCCCCTGCTGCTCTATCTTATGGTGGTCTCCAGTTCTCTCATGCCCCCAGAACTGAGAACAGGCAGGGTGGAGGAGTAGGTATACTTCTTTCCCCACACTGCACTTTCCAGGTCATTCCCCCGGTCCCCTCACTCACATTTCCCTCTTTTGAAGTCCACACCCTCAGACTCTTTCACCCTTTTCCCCTCCGAGTGGCAGTTGTCTACCGCCCACCGGGCTCACCCCGCCAATTCCTGGATCATTTTGCTGCCTGGCTTCCACAATTTCTATCCTCTGAAACACCCACTCTCATCATGGGTGACTTCAACATCCCCATTGATAACCCAATCTCCTCATCTGCCTCCCAGTTTCTATCTTTAACCTCGTCCCTCGGTCTGTCACAACTTACTAACTCTCCTACACATGAAGACGGGCATTCACTTGACCTGGTCTTCTTCCGGCTCTGCTCAGTTTCTGACTTTATTAACTCTCCTCTCCCGCTTTCTGACCACAATCTTCTCTGCTTTACTATCAAATATTCTCTGCCTCCTCAGGTCATCCCTACGTATCAGACATACAGAAATCTACATGCCATTAACACTGTGAAACTCATAGACAGTCTACAGTCCTCATTGTCCCCTATCTCTTCCCTCTCCTGTCCCAATCTGGCTGCCAAACTTTATAATAACACTCTCAAAAATGCATTGGATGAAGCAGCCCCCACTACACTCCGAACCACCCGACAAAGACGACGACAACCCTGGCACACGCCTCAATCCCGCTTTCTTCACCGGTGCTTGAGATGTGCTGAACGACTGTGGAGAAAATCGCATTTGGATGCAGATTTCCTCCATTACAAATTTATGCTCAAAACTTACAACTCTGCCCTTCACCGCGCCAAACAAGTCTATTTCACTTCTCTCATCTCCACACTATCTAATAATCCAAAACGCCTCTTTAATACTTTTCACTCCCTCCTTAGTCCTAAAGTGCAGACGCCAATCACAGATCTCAGTGCTGAAGACCTGGCCAATTATTTTAAAGTTAAAATTGACAACATCCGGCATGATATTATCTCCCGGTCCCCTAGTAACATCGATCCCCTTCCCCCCCGCACTCCCTCTTCTTCACTCTCAGCATTTGACCCAATAACTGAAGAAGAAGTCTCGAGGCTCCTCTCTTCTTCTCGTCCTACTACCTGCCCTAGTGATCCTGTCCCCTCACACCTCCTCCAGTCCCTCTCCCCAGCTGTCACTAGTCACCTCACTAAAATATTTAACCTCTCTCTTTCCTCTGGTATCTTTCCCTCCGCTTTTAAACATGCCATTATAAACCCATTATTGAAAAAACCAACACTTGACCCATCCAGCGCTGCCAACTACCGACCAGTCTCTAATCTGCCCTTCATCTCCAAACTCCTGGAACGCTTGGTCTACTCTCGCCTTATCCGCTATCTCTCTGCTAACTCCATTCTTGACCCCTTACAATCTGGTTTCCGCACTCTACACTCCACAGAAACTGCCCTTACTAAAGTCTCAAATGATCTCTTGGCGGCTAAATCGGACGGTAAATCCTCTCTCCTGATTCTTTTGGATCTCTCTGCAGCCTTTGACACTGTAGACCACAAACTCCTACTTAACATGCTCCACTCTATTGGCCTCAAGGACGCGGCTCTCTCTTGGTTTTCCTCCTATCTCTCTGACCGCTCATTCAGTGTGTCATTTGCTGGTTCCACCTCTTCTCCTCTTCCCCTTGATATCGGGGTTCCTCAGGGATCAGTCCTAGGTCCACTCCTCTTTTCTCTCTACACAGCTCCTATTGGACAAACCATCAGCAGATTTGGCTTCCAGTACCATCTCTACGCTGATGACACCCAATTATATACCTCTTCCCGTGACATCACCCCTGCTCTAATACAGAACACCAGTGATTGTCTGTCCGCTGTCTCTAACATCATGTCCTCTCTCTATCTGAAACTGAATCTTTCTAAAACTGAGCTCCTTGTGTTCCCACCATCTACTAACCTCCCTAAACCTGATGTCTCCATCTCTGTGTGTGGCACTATCATAACTTCTAAGCAGCACGCCCGCTGTCTCGGGGTTATTTTTGACTCAGATCTTTCCTTTACTCCTCACATACAATCACTTTCACGCTCCTGTCATTTTCACCTCAAAAACATCTCCAGAATCCGCTCTTTTCTTACGGAGGAAACTGCCAAAACTCTCATTGTTGCTCTGATTCACTCTCGTCTTGACTACTGTAACTCATTACTAGTCGGTCTTCCCCTCACTAAACTCTCCCCTCTCCAATCTATCCTCAATGCAGCAGCCAGGCTCATCTTTATGACCAACCGCTACACCAACGCCTCTAATCTGTGCCAGTCACTGCACTGGTTGCCCATCCCCTTCCGAATAAAATTCAAACTTATTACTCTCACCCACAAAGCTCTCCACAGTGCTGCACCTCCTTACATCTCCTCCCTCATCTCTGTCTACCACCCTACTCGGGCTCTACGTTCTGCCAACGACCTTAGATTAAAATCCTCCATAATCCGAACCTCCCACTACCGTCTCCAGGATTTCTCTCGTGCTGCACCCGTCCTCTGGAATGTGCTACCCCAGACAATCAGATTAATTCCCAATATCCACAGTTTTAAACGTGCCCTGAAAACACATCTATTTAGACAGGCCTATAACATTCCCTAATCTGACTCCTTTCCATGGCCCTCCATTTAGATTAGTCATCAGAATAAGATTCCCTCACACTCCTTCTCTTCATGTCCGTCATACACGGATAGTGGCTGGTGACCGGCTCATGCAGCTTTATGTTACCACCGCATGTGTATAAAAATGGCCGGACTATTGTGCAGAACAAACACTGTTACACTTTGTGTCTCCCTTATGTCCTCATAGATTGTAAGCTCTTGCGAGCAGGGTCCTTACTCCCCAGGTTTGAATTGTAAATGAACTTTGTCACTATGTAATGTCTGATATTGTTTGTTTCATGTTCCCTCTAAATTGTAAAGTGCTGCGTAATATGTTGGCGCTATATAAATAAAGATTATTATTATTATTATTATTAATATCATTTTTACAGGCTCCTGTAACACCTCGATCGCTGTTCCTGTCCATAGTCCCGCTCCATATATAACCCCCCGCACCACGACATGCTATTAAGTCATGGTGCGCAAAGGCGTTAATGCGCAGCGGATGGTTCAAAGTGAAAATTAAAATTTTCCACTGATATGCCATTTTAATGCAAAATGTGTTGTGCCCAGTTTGTGCCACTGAAGACAAATACCTCATACAATGTTGAGCGGGTTCTCCAGGATATAAAATATCATATATGTGGATGTAAGCTGGTGTTTGGGCACGCTGTGGGGCTCAGAAGGGAGGGAGCGCCATTTGGCTTTTGGAGCGCAGAGTTTGCTTGGTAACTGTTCTGTTTGGGGTTTTGCTGGTATTTCAGTTTATAATGTGGGGCTACATGTAGGCTGGGCAGAGTACATCAGGACATAATAAGAGGGTATAATAATTTGGTAAATAAATAATAATCCGCAAATATGTGGCCAATGTCGCACTGATAAATGGCGCCCGATCTTATCAGCTTTTGGACACTGCACAATTTCTGTCGCTATATTGTGAGAGACAGAACTTTTTTTATTTTTTCTTCACCGGAGCCGTGCGAGGACTTATTTGTTGCGGGACAATCTGTAGTTTTCATTGGTACCATTTTAGGGTACCTGTGATTTTTTTATCACTTTTTATTAGATTTTTTTGGCAAGCAAAGTGCGAAAAAAAAAAATTCTGACAATGTTTTTTGTCTTTTTTTTTTTACACTTTTCACCGTGCGCTATAAATGACATTTTAGTTTATTCTGCGGGTCGATACGATTACGGCGATACCAGATGTATATAGTTGTTTTTATGTTTTGTGGCATTTGCGCAATAAAATCACTTTTTGATCAAATTATTTCTTTTTTGTGTCACCATATTCTGAGAGCCATAACTTTTTTATTTTTCAGTCAAAAAAGCTGTGTAAGGGCTTGTATTTTGCGGGACGGGCTGCAGTTTTTATTGGTACTATTTTAGGGGACATGCGGCTTTTTGATCACTTTTTATTCTATATTTTTGGAGGGTTGATGACCAAAAAAATTGTGATTCTGACATAGTTTTTTAATTATTTTTTTTGCGCTGTTCACCGTCTGGGAAAAATAATATTATAGTTTTATAGTGTGGGTCGTTGTGAACGCGGTCATACCAAATATATGTACTTTTTTTAACATGAAAAAAAGGATTTTTTTGCTTTTGTAACTTTTATAACTTGTTTTTACACTTTTATGAAACATTTTTATTACTTTATTTTTTACTTGTTTTACTTGAAGACCTGCGGCACTGATCGCTGCTATAATACATTACACCTAGGTAGTGTAACGTATTATAAACTGTCAGTGTGACGATAAGAGTCACACTGACAGGAAGCTTATGAGGACCGGCCTCCGGCTGGTTCTCATAGGCTGTCGGCTCTGCCGTGGGGACCGGAAGTCTAGACGCACAGTCTTCCTTTATGACAACACGACTCTTCGTCATGTGACCGGCCCCAATGTACTCCATGCACTCGCTGTAGACAGCCGGGGGCCACATGCAAGAACAGTATATGGGCCCCTTGCTCTGCAATATCTCATCATCGATCACCAGCCTTATGTCGCTCTACCAATCCATCAGTAATTGTTAGCCATAAAATGAATTACCTCAGGCCCTTACATGTGATCTAATACACAGAAGTAAGCGGCTTTAACCCCAGCCTGTTTTGGCCTTAAAAACCAAAACCGATATTTTCAAATCTGACATGTGTCCCTTTATGTGGTAATAACTTGGGAATGCTTTTACCTATCCCAGCGATTCTGAGATTGTTTTCTTGGGACATGTTGTACTTTATATTAGTGGAAAAGTTTGGTCGATAAATTCAATATTTATTTGTGAAAAACAAGAAAATGTACAAAAATTATGATTTTTCTATAAAATGTAAATGTATTTGCTTGTAAGATAGTTAGTAATACCACACAAAATAGTTACTAGTTCACATCCCCCATATGTCTACTTTATGTTTGCATCATTTTTCTCGGATGTTACAAGGCTTAGAACTTTAGCAGCAATTTCTCACATTTTCAAGAAAATTTCAAAAGGCTATTTTTTCCGGGACCAGTTCAGTCTGAAGTGGCTATGAGGGGTCCATATATTAGAAACCCCCATAAAACACCTCATTTTCAAAACTGCACCCCTAAAAGTATTCAAAACAGCATTCACAACGTGTTTTAACCCTTTAGGCGTTTCACAGGAATAACAGGTGAAATTTACAATTTATTGTTTTTTTGGTCAAAATTAATTTGTAAAGCATTTGGCCCTAGTGTGCTAATGGCAGAGGCCTCAGGAGCAAAGGCGCACCCAGTGGATTTTGGGGCCTCCTTTTTTTTAAGAATATATTTTAGGCACCATGTCAGGTATGCAGAGCTTTTGTGGTGCCAAAACAGTGGAAACCACCCCAAAAGTTACACCAATCTGGAAACTACACCCCTCAAGGAATTTTTCTAGAGGTTTTTTTGCTAAATTTATTTGAATTAGTCTGTGAAAATTAAAATCTACTTTTTTTCTAAGAAGAACGTCGAATTTTCTAATTTTTGTAAAGAATAAAGGAGAAAGAGCACTACAACATTTGTAAAGCAATTTCTCCTAATTACGGAAATATCCCATATGTGGTAATAAACTGCTGTTTGGACCCACAGCAGGGCTCAGAAGGGAGGGAGTGCCATTTGGATTTTTGGAGCACAGATTTTGTTGGGATGCTTTTAGGCCGCCATATTGCATTTGCAGAGCCCCTGAAGTATCAATACAGTGGAAACCCCAAAGAATGATGCCATTTTGGAATCTATACCCATAAAAGAAAGGAATTAATCTAGTGGCCTAGAAAACTTGTCCCCACAGTTGTTTGGTCCATGAAAAATGAAAAATCTAAATTTCTCCATTTTTGTTCCTAAGGTGTAATAGGAGAAATAGCACAGCAAAAGTTTGTACACAATTTCAACCGAGTACGGCAACACCCCATATGTGGATGTAAACTGGTGTTTAGGCACATGGTTTGGCTCAGGAAATAAGGAGCACTATGCAATATTTCAGGCCCACTATGGTGGTATTTATCATGTTGTGCCGTGATTACAGACGATTTGAGGTGTCAAAATATTATAAACCCCACAGAAGTAACCCAATTTTTGAAGCTACACCCCTCAAGAAATTTACCTAGGGGTATAGTGAGAATTGTGACTATGTGACGGACACGTCTCATGGTATTCATCTAGGGGTATAGTAAGAATTATTAGTTGTGAAGTTGGCAGCCTGAAAATCCCGCACTGGAGGGAGGTGGAATGGCAGGTCCCACTGCTAACCCACCCACCATTCCATAAAATGCAGCCCAGAAAATACATTTATTAAAAAACATATGAAAATATTTTTTTTTGCTAAGGTTACACATCTACTCTGCATTTTATCCTCTCACCCAGCTTTATAACCCGGGTGAGAGGGTCACTCCCTCCATTACTATTACAGCTGCCTACAGGGCATAGTGTATTGGCTATAGGGAAAATATTTAGTTTATTTTGGGTTTTTACTAATATTACAATTAGCTATGACAGGTCTGATGACAGGCAATGACAGGTCTGATGACAGGTGATGATAGGCGATGACACATCTGATGACAGGCGATGACAGGTCTGATGACAGGCGATGACAGGTCTGATGAGCGTTGTTTTTTTTACATTTCAACTGAACCATAGGAGCGGAGCGTCCACCATTGACCCTGCTGTATTTGAAAGTGTGGAAACCCTACCTACCTACCAAATTCTAAATGAGAAGTGTCGTTGCTACCTAACCAGGACCTCAGGCAGTGGGCAATCTAGGGGTATACAGCTGGGTACAGGTGATAAGAGGACTGAGGACAGGACTGAAGACAGGACTAAGGACTGGTTTGGTGACACTGATCACCAGATGATGGTGGTTGTAGTGTTTTATCAGCTGGTGAGGGGACTGATTGCCGGCTTTATGTTCATTTTCATTCCTATCTACACAGCATCTGGCTCTGTCAGGCTCCAGGACACAGTTGAGCCCTCACAGAGCAGGAGATGCTGGTAAAATAATACGTCTGCGTTGTGATTGGCCAGTCAATACAGACTGCCAAATCACAGCACTTGACGGCACTAGACCATGATCAGGGGACTGTAGAGTGCGTACACTCCTACCGGGGGGAAGTGGCTTCACCTGCTCACCTTCCCCATTAATGGCCATACCTTTTCCCAAACCCCCTGTCCCTCTAATAATACTCAGACACTTGGGTTGGATAAATTTGGCCACAGCAGCCATTTTATTTACAAACAAACATCAAGAACAACAATTTACAAATAATAATAACAATGGAAGGGGAGTCCTTGGAGCTACAAAAGTCTGTCACGAAAGAGCCCAACTGCAAAGTATTTTACTCCCAGCCGTCACCCTACTGGCTCAGGGGCACCGTTATACCTGCAGTTGGCTGACCTCAACCGCAACCACTCCCCGGGACTCCTCCCAGCGGGATCCCAAATTGACAACTCCTCGGGACACCACCCAGCAGGAGCCCAAATTGACCAGACTACCAACCATAATAAATTGGGGATGGACCATACCCAATATGAATCCCCCCCCGCCACAGTAATTTATCACCAACTACAAGGACCCCCAATCCGCCATACAACTGCTGCGACATTGCAAAACTGTTCCACAGCATCCTCTGGTACCTGCGGAAAAACAAAAACAACGAGCAACAAAGCGAAATACCAAAATAACCAACACAGACGAACACAACACTTTGGGAGGGAGGGTGGGACAAGCTTCCCTGTGCTGTTAACTAAAGATGGCGGCGTCCTTCCTCTCTCCTACCCTTAAGTAACCTGACCTCGCCCCACTCACATACGCCCCCTCCTAACCACACCCCTAACTCCTTAACTCCTTCCCTTCCTACATCCCTGTTCATGGTGGCCTCCCCCTATGGCATTCTGCCGGGTCCAGCCTGTACTTGATCAGGGGACTGTAGAGTGCGTACACTCCTACCGGGGGGAAGTGGCTTCACCTACTCACCTTCCCCATTAATGGCCATACCTTTTCCCAAACCCCCTGTCCCTCTAATAAGACTCAGACACTTGGGTTGGATAAATTTGGCCACAGCAGCCATTTTATTTACAAACAAACATCAAGAACAACAATTTACAAATAATAGTAACAATGGAAGGGGAGTCCTTGGAGCTACAAAAGTCTGTCACGAAACAGCCCACCTGCATTGTATTTTACTCCCAGCCGTCACCCTACTGGCTCAGGGGAACCGTTATACCTGCAGTTGGCTGACCTCAACCGCAACCACTCCCCGGGACACCACCCAGCAGGAGCCCAAATTGACCAGACTACCAACCATAATAAATTGGGGAGGGACCATACCCCCTATGAATCCCCCCCACAGTAATTTACCACCAACTCCAAGGACCCCCAATCCGCCACACGAACATACTTAGACACCTTTAAGTATGCGAGCCCCCACCCAACAAGAGGGCCCTTTCGATACCTTCCTGCAGGCGCAGAGTCCACAGGTCAATCCCCACGGCCGTCAGGTGCACACCATCACCTAGCCAATAATTACCCTTGCCATCCCGATTAACCTTAACCCTGGCTTTATTTAACCGCGGCACCGATCTTGCATGCCTCCAAACCTTCCACGGGACAATCTCTGACCACACCACCTTAATACCCGGGAAAACGGACCATAACCTGAGTAGATCGTATTTTATATCCCTGATCAACTCACGAAAAGGACGACTACCCAATTCGTTACCCCCGACATGTAACACCAAGACATCCGGGGCCCTGTCCATCAGTGCAAACCGATGCACGTCCGGCAACACCCGACTCCACAGCATCCCCCTACTCCCCAGCCACCGCACGACTACATCCTCCCGCCGAAAACACAACTGCCGCCCGTCCGGACGAACATCCGCCCGCTCCGCCCCCCAATGAACGTAGGAATGCCCGACGATCCACACCAATCGGCCCGCGGGTCCTGAAAAATAAAACCACTGATTAACAAAACGAGTAAGGATGCAAGCGAAACATGGAGGAGGAGAGAAAAAGTGACGAGGGTTTGCAGGAGGGAGTGTAGAGAAGGAGGGATTACGACTGGACTATCATATAAACTGAGGGCGCACATACAGCTGGAAACGGCGGGAATCCCATCGACCTATCCGCTTTACCACTTCCTCACCCAATCCCCATGCCACCGCCTCCGTTGCTGCCCCAATCCAAAAAGAATGGGGGGAAACCTGCTAATTTTTCGACTCCACATCTTCCCAGAAGTAACCATGGCAACCAATTCAAAAGATGAGAGTTGGTAGGTAGATTGGAGAGTCTGATAAGTGAGAACCATAGCCCACCATGCAGTAACAGCCAGATCCCCTAGAGGTAACAACTACTGCCACCATTATAGTGACAGCTACTGACTCCAATAATAGTGACAGCTACTGACCCCAATAATAGTGACAGCTACTGACCCCAATAATAGTGACAGCTACTGACCCCAATAATAGTGACAACTACTGACCCCAATAACAGTGACAGCTACTGACCCCAATAATAGTGACAGCTACTGATCCCAATAACAGTGACAGCTACTGACCCCAATAACAGTGACAGCTACTGACCCCAATAACAGTGACAGCTACTGACCCCAATAACAGTGACAGCTACTGACCCCAATAGTGACAGCTACTGACCCCAATAACAGTGACAGCTACTGACCCCAATAACAGTGACAGCTACTGACCCCAATAATAGTGACAGCTACTGACCCCAATAATAGTGACAGCTACTGACCCCAATAATAGTGACAGCTACTGACCCCAATAATAGTGACAGCTACTGACCCCAATAATAGTGACAGCTACTGACCCCAATAACAGTGACAGCTACTGACCCCAATAACAGTGACAGCTACTGACCCCAATAACAGTGACAGCTACTGACCCCAATAATAGTGACAGCTACTGACCCAATAATAGTGACAGCTATTGACCCCAATAATAGTGACAGCTACTGACCCCAATAACAGTGAAAGCTACTGACCCCAATAATAGTGACAGCTACTGACGCCAATAATAGTGACAGCTATTGACCCTAATAATAGTGACAGCTACTGACCCCAATAATAGTAACAGCTACTGACCCCAATAATAGTGACAGCTACTGACCCCAATAATAGTGACAGCTACTGACCCCAATAACAGTGACAGCTACTGACCCCAATAACAGTGACAGCTACTGACCCCAATAATAGTGACAGCTACTGACCCCAATAATAGTGACAGCTACTCACCCCAATAATAGTGACAGCTACTGACCCCAATAATAGTGACAGCTACTGACCCCAATAATAGTGACAGCTACTGACCCCAATAATAGTGACAGCTACTGACCCCAATAATAGTGACAGCTACTGACCCCAATAATAGTGACAGCTACTGATCCTAATAATAGTGACAGCTACTGACCCCAATAACAGTGACAGCTACTGACCCCAATAATAGTGACAGCTACTGACCCCAATAATAGTGACAGCTACTGACCCCAATAATAGTGACAGCTACTGACTCCAATAATAGTGACAGCTACTGACCCCAATAATAGTGACAGCTACTGACTCCAATAATCGTGACAGCTACTGACCCCAATGATAGTGACAGCTACTGACCCCAATAATAGTGACATCTACTGACCCCAATAATAATGACAGCTACTGACCCCAATAATAGTAACAGCTACTGACCCCAATAATAGTGACAGCTACTGACCCCAATAATAGTGACAGCTACTGACCCCAATAATAGTGACAGCTACTGACTCCAATAATAGTGACAGCTACTGACCCCAATAATAGTGACAGCTACTGACCCCAATAATCGTGACAGCTACTGACCCCAATAATAGTGACAGCTAGTGATCCCAATAATAGTGACAGCTACTGACCCCAATAATAGTGACAACTACTGACCCCAATAATAGTGACAGCTACTGACCCCAATAATAGTGACAGCTACTGACCCCAATAATTGTGACAGCTACTGACCCCAGTAATAGTGACAGCTACTGATCCCAATAATAGTGACAGCTACTGACCCCAATAATAGTGACAACTACTGACACCAATAATAGTGACAGCTACTGACCCCAATAACAGTGACAGCTACTGACCCCAATAACAGTGACAGCTACTGACCCCAATAATAGTGACAGCTACTGACCCCAATAATAGTGACAGCTACTGACCCCAATAATAGTGACAGCTACTGACCCCAATAATAGTGACAGCAACTGACCCCAATAATAGTGACAGCTACTGATCCCAATAATAGTGACAGCTACTGACCCCAATAATAGTGACAGCTACTGACCCCAATAATAGTGACAGCTACTGACCCCAATAATAGTGACAGCTACTGACCCCAATAATAGTGACAGCTACTGACCCCAATAATAGTGACAGCTACTGATCCTAATAATAGTGACAGCTACTGACCCCAATAACAGTGACAGCTACTGACCCCAATAATAGTGACAGCTACTGACCCCAATAATAGTGACAGCTACTGACTCCAATAATCGTGACAGCTACTGACCCCAATAATAGTGACAGCTACTGACCCCAATAATAGTGACAGCTACTGACCCCAATAATAATGACAGCTACTGACCCCAATAATAGTAACAGCTGCTGACCCCAATAATAGTGACAGCTACTACCCCCAATAATAGTGACAGCTACTACCCCCAAAAATAGTGACAGCTACTGACCCCAATAATAGTGACAGCTACTGACCCCAATAATAGTGACAGCTACTGACCCCAATAATAATGACAGCTACTGACCCCAATAATAGTAACAGCTACTGACCCCAATAATAGTGACAGCTACTACCCCCAATAATAGTGACAGCTACTACCCCCAATAATAGTGACAGCTACTACCCCCAATAATAGTGACAGCTACTGACCCCAATAATAGTGACAGCTACTGACCCCAATAATAGTGACAGCTACTGACCCCAATAACAGTGACAGCTACTGACCCCAATAACAGTGACAGCTACTGACCCCAATAATAGTGACAGCTACTGACCCCAATAATAGTGACAGCTACTGACCCCAATAATAGTGACAGCTACTGACCCCAATAATAGTGACAGCTACTGACCCCAATAATAGTGACAGCTTCTGACCCCAATAAAAGTGACAGCTACTGACTCCAATAATATTGACAGCTACTGACCACAATAATAGTGACAGCTACTGACTCCAATAATAGTGACAGCTACTGACCCCAATAATAGTGACAGCTACTGACCCCAATAATAGTGACAGCTACTGACGCCAATAATAGTGACAGCTACTGACCCCAATAATAGTGACAGCTACTGACCCCAATAATAGTGACAGCTACTGACCCCAGTAATAGTGACAGCTACTGATCCTAATAATAGTGACAGCTACTGACCCCAATAACAGTGACAGCTACTGACCCCAATAATAGTGACAGCTACTGACCCCAATAATAGTGACAGCTACTGACCCCAATAACAGTGACAGCTACTGACCCCAATAATAGTGACAGCTACTGACCCCAATAATAGTGACAGCTACTGACCCCAATAATAGTAACAGCTACTGACCCCAATAATAGTAACAGCTACTGACCCCAATAATAGTGACAGCTACTGACCCCAATAATAGTGACAGCTACTGACTCCAATAATAGTGACAGCTACTGACCCCAATAATAGTGACAGCTACTGACTCCAATAATCGTGACAGCTATTGACCCCAATAATAGTGACAGCTACTGACCCCAATAATAGTGACATCTACTGACCCCAATAATAATGACAGCTACTGACCCCAATAATAGTAACAGCTACTGACCCCAATAATAGTGACAGCTACTGACCCCAATAATAGTGACAGCTACTGACTCCAATAATCGTGACAGCTACTGACCCCAATAATAGTGACAGCTACTGACCCCAATAATAGTGACAGCTACTGACCCCAATAATAATGACAGCTACTGACCCCAATAATAGTAACAGCTGCTGACCCCAATAATAGTGACAGCTACTACCCCCAATAATAGTGACAGCTACTACCCCCAAAAATAGTGACAGCTACTGACCCCAATAATAGTGACAGCTACTGACCCCAATAATAGTGACAGCTACTGACCCCAATAATAATGACAGCTACTGACCCCAATAATAGTAACAGCTACTGACCCCAATAATAGTGACAGCTACTACCCCCAATAATAGTGACAGCTACTACCCCCAATAATAGTGACAGCTACTACCCCCAATAATAGTGACAGCTACTGACCCCAATAATAGTGACAGCTACTGACCCCAATAATAGTGACAGCTACTGACCCCAATAACAGTGACAGCTACTGACCCCAATAACAGTGACAGCTACTGACCCCAATAATAGTGACAGCTACTGACCCCAATAATAGTGACAGCTACTGACCCCAATAATAGTGACAGCTACTGACCCCAATAATAGTGACAGCTACTGACCCCAATAATAGTGACAGCTTCTGACCCCAATAAAAGTGACAGCTACTGACTCCAATAATATTGACAGCTACTGACCACAATAATAGTGACAGCTACTGACTCCAATAATAGTGACAGCTACTGACCCCAATAATAGTGACAGCTACTGACCCCAATAATAGTGACAGCTACTGACGCCAATAATAGTGACAGCTACTGACCCCAATAATAGTGACAGCTACTGACCCCAATAATAGTGACAGCTACTGACCCCAGTAATAGTGACAGCTACTGATCCTAATAATAGTGACAGCTACTGACCCCAATAACAGTGACAGCTACTGACCCCAATAATAGTGACAGCTACTGACCCCAATAATAGTGACAGCTACTGACCCCAATAATAGTGACAGCTACTGACTCCAATAATAGTGACAGCTACTGACCCCAATAATAGTGACAGCTACTGACTCCAATAATCGTGACAGCTATTGACCCCAATAATAGTGACAGCTACTGACCCCAATAATAGTGACATCTACTGACCCCAATAATAATGACAGCTACTGACCCCAATAATAGTAACAGCTACTGACCCCAATAATAGTGACAGCTACTGACCCCAATAATAGTGACAGCTACTGACCCCAATAATAGTGACAGCTACTGACCCCAATAATAGTGACAGCTACTGACTCCAATAATAGTGACAGCTACTGACCCCAATAATAGTGACAGCTACTGACCCCAATAATCGTGACAGCTACTGACCCCAATAATAGTGACAGCTACTGATCCCAATAATAGTGACAGCTACTGACCCCAATAATAGTGACAACTACTGACCCCAATAATAGTGACAGCTACTGACCCCAATAATAGTGACAGCTGCTGACCCCAATAATTGTGACAGCTACTGACCCCAATAACAGTGACAGCTACTGACCCCAATAACAGTGACAGCTACTGACCCCAGTAATAGTGACAGCTACTGATCCCAATAATAGTGACAGCTACTGACCCCAATAACAGTGACAGCTACTGACCCCAATAACAGTGACAGCAACTGACCCCAATAATAGTGACAGCTACTGATCCCAATAATAGTGACAGCTACTGACCCCAATAATAGTGACAGCTACTGACCCCAATAACACTGACAGCTACTGACCCCAATAATAGTGACAGCTACTGACCCCAATAACACTGACAGCTACTGACCCCAATAATAGTGACAGCTACTGACCCCAATAATAGTAACAGCTACTGACCCCAATAATAGTGACAGCTACTGACCCCAATAATAGTGACAGCTACTGACCCCAATAATAGTGACAGCTACTGACCCCAATAATAGTGACAGCTACTGACCCCAATAATAGTGACAGCTACTGATCCTAATAATAGTGACAGCTACTGACCCCAATAACAGTGACAGCTACTGACCCCAATAATAGTGACAGCTACTGACCCCAATAATAGTGACAGCTACTGACTCCAATAATCGTGACAGCTACTGATCCCAATAATAGTGACAGCTACTGACCCCAATAATAGTGACAGCTACTGACGCCAATAATAGTGACAGCTACTGACCCCAATAATAGTGACAACTACTGACCCCAATAATAGTGACAGCTACTGACCCCAATAATAGTGACAGCTACTGACCCCAATAATAGTGACAGCTACTGACCCCTATAATAGTGACAGCTACTGACCCCAATAATAGTGACAGCTACTGACCCCAATAATAATGACAGCTACTGACCCCAATAATAGTAACAGCTACTTACCCCAATAATAGTGACAGCTACTACCCCCAATAATAGTGACAGCTACTACCCCCAATAATAGTGACAGCTACTACCCCCAATAATAGTGACAGCTACTGACCCCAATAATAGTGACAGCTACTGACCCCAATAATAATGACAGCTACTGACCCCAATAATACTGACAGCTACTGACCCCAATAACAGTGACAGCTACTGACCCCAATAATAGTGACAGCTACTGACCCCAATTACAGTGACAGCTACTGACCCCTATAACAGTTTTCTGACGCGAACAATAACATCTTATTTATGGTGAATGATGAAGGGCTTCAAAAACTTAAAAAAACAATAAAAATAAAGATAAATTATTGGAGCACTCCGCTTTATTTTTTTATTGCACCCTCCTTTTGTACATTGGTGTTTCAGTGGGGTGCTGTGAGCAAAATACTTACCGATCCCCGCATCTTGTATTTTTCGGGTCCAACGCCGCTCACGTGACCTTCCCCCAGACTTGTCTGAAGTTACTGTGCTTTTGAATAAACCGGAACTCAGGCTCTCAATGCATTCCTATGGGAGCCAGAACGAGGCCACAACGAGGCCAGAACGAGGCTCCATAGGAATGCATTGACTTCCAGGAATTCTGAACAGCAGTGATTCTAGACCAGGTCAGAATGGACCCGGAAAACGACAGGATTCGTGGATCGGTAAGTATTTCTACACACAGCACTCCAGTGAAACACCAATGTACAAATGGAGGGTGCAATAAAAAGAATAAAGTGGAGTGCTCCTTTAAATGCTAATTTAAATGTACTGCAAAATGGTCACAATGAAGGAAGACAAAAGCGGAAAAAATTATTTGCAGCTTAATCGACAAAATTGGTTGCAACATCAAGGGGTTAATAATTATATTACATGCAGATCACTGTATAGAGCTTTTCAGTTCCCCAGGGGCATACGGTTGGGAGCTTTGACTGGGGGGTCACTTTAATAATAAATAAATGGGGGGTGGCATCACATCATCCTGATCTACAGGGATTGGCCAGTGATCACATGGTAGGGGGGCTATAGAGCTCCCTATAAGATAGTAATGCCCTTCGTCCTCTTTGGACCCTGCAGATTGGCGTCTTTCCCTCCCCCACTCCCTCTCTTGATTTGACTCCTTAATGACACGACCAATTTATTTATTTTTATTTTAGTTTATTACTATTTGTGGGGTGAAATTAGCAAAAAAAAAAAAGCAAATGCGCCATTTTCTGGGGGATTTTGTTTTTACGGCGTCTATTGTGCAGTAATAACTACATGTTCACTTTATTCTACGGATTAATACGATTACGGTGATATCGACTTTATATTTTTTTCATGTTTTACCACTTTGTAAAACTATTTGTTAAAAAAATTTGTTTTGTGTCACCAAAATCTGAGAGCCATAACTTTTTTATGTTTCCGTTGATTGAGCGATGTGAGGGCTTATTTTTTGCGAGGCGAGCTTTTGTTGTTACCATTTTGGGGTGCGACTTTTTGACTAGGTTTTATTCTATTTTTTGGGGAAACTAACGTGACCAAAAAACAGCAATTTGGGTGTTTAAACATTTTTATTGTTTTTTTTACGGTGTTCAGCGAGTGGGTTAGATAACATCAGATTGTAATAGTTCGGACTTTTGCAAACGCGGCGATATCAGTTATTCTAACTTATATGTTGTTTAACATTACTTTAGAGAAAAAATGGGAAGAGGGAATTTTTTTAGAAATGTAAATATTATTTTTGGGATATTTGTAAAAAACTTTATTTTACTTTTTAAAGAGGCTCTGTCACCAGATTTTGCAGCCCCTATCTGCTATTGCAGCAGATCGGCGCTGCAATGTAGATTACAGTAACGTTTTTATTTTTAAAAAACGAGCATTTTTGGCCAAGTTATGACCATTTTCGTATTTATGCAAATGAGGCTTGCAAAAGTACAACTGGGCGTGTTGAAAAGTAAAAGTACAACTGGGCGTGTATTATGTGCGTACATCGGGGTGTGTTTACTACTATTACTAGCTGGGCGTTGTGTATAGAAGTGTCATCCACTTCTCTTCACAACGCCCAGCTTCTGGCAGTGCAGCACTGTGACGTCACTCACAGGTCCTGCATCGTGTCGGCACCAGAGGCTACACTTGATTATGCAGCAGCATCAGCATTTGCAGGTAAGTAGCTACATCGACTTACCCGCAAACGCCGATGCTGCTGCAGAATCATCTGTAGCCTCTGGTGCCGACACGATGCAGGACCTGTGAGTGACGTCACAGTGCTGCACTGCCAGAAGCTGGGCGTTGTGAAGAGAAGTGGATGACACTTCTATACACAACGCCCAGCTAGTAATAGTAGTAAACACGCCCCGATGTACGCACATAATACACGCCCAGTTGTACTTTTACTTTTCAACACGCCCAGTTGTACTTTTGCAAGCCTCATTTGCATAAATACGAAAATGGTCATAACTTGGCCAAAAATGCTCGTTTTTAAAAAAAAAAAACGTTACTGTAATCTACATTGCAGCGCCGATCTGCTGCAATAGCAGATAGGGGCTGCAAAATCTGGTGACAGAGCCTCTTTAAAATTCAGTTTAGAAGTCCCCCTAGTGGACTTGAACCGGCGATTATTGGATTGCTCACACGATCCACTGCAATAGTAAAGCATTGCAGTATATCATGATTTTTACAGCCACCTATGAAGCCCTGCCAGAGAACAAAGATGGCAGACCCTTCATTAGGCCCCAGGCTGCCATGATAACCATCGGCATCCCGCTATAGCATCGTGGGGGCACAAGGGCACGTCGGTGGGGGTCGCCCCTCTCATACTAATGCTTTAGATGCTGCGGTCGGGATTGACTGTGGCATCTAAGGGGTTAAACGGGAAGACTCAAAGTGATTTTTGATTCTGTCCGTTGCAGTGAGGTGTTGGCCATATTACACAGCGAATACCCGCTAAGTATGGAGCGAGCTCAGCCCGTGATCCCGCTCCATACTTTCCCTTAACGACTGCCATGTACATGTATGTGGCATCTTGTTAAGGAGTTAGGGTATGTTCACACGCAGTGGTTTCAGACGTAATTCGGGAGTTTTAAGCCTCGAATTACGCATTAAAAAACACCCATAATACGTCTACAAACATCTGCCCATTGCTTTCAATGGGAATTACGATGTTCTGTTCCCACGAGCCTTTATTTTACGCGTCGCTGTCAAAATACGGCGCGTAAAATGACGGCTCGTCAAAAGAAGTGCAGGTCATTTCATGGGACGTTTGTGGAGGCGTTTTTCATTGACTCCATTGAAAAACAGCTCCAAAAACGTCCGTAAAGAACGCCGCGAAAAACGCGAGTTGTTAAAAAAAGTCTGAAAATCAGGAGTTATTTTCGCCTGAAAACCGCTCCGTATTTTCAGACGTTTTTGAGTTTGCGTGTGAACATAGCCTTAAATGTCATTTTGTTGATAATTGTTTCAGAGTTTTTATGTTCATCCTGTTTTGATCATTTTGTTCTGTTCCAGATGTCACAGCGGCGGTTCTAGGAGGATCTTGTCTCTACCGTTCGTGAAATCACCCGGAAACAACTGGAGCATGTCCATCGCGCCTGCAATGTTCTGGCACCCAGGGTGACATGTTTATCTTGCAATGTGTTTATCCAACCAGCGGACAACGTCCTCAAATTTATTGTTAATAATAAAAGCTGTGTCCGACCCCCACTTTACCCCACATCTTGGTCTGGGTCTCAGTTATTTCATATAAATGTTAGAGGTTGTGTTATGTGGGGGTGATGTCATCATTGGTCCTGTCAGTCTTGTTTTACCAAATTTAATCCCCTGTGATACAATGCCATCACCCAAAACAACATGGAAAAATCAACCTCATATTTATCCCGGCACACAAAACGGATAGAAGCCGACCCAGGAGCGCAAAGGATACCGGACGCCACGTGTCCCTGGAAAACGCCTCTTTTCTCCACCCTTTCAAAGACTGCCTAACGACAAATTCTTTTGTAACATCTCTACATCCCCACAATTTTAACATAAAGGCCACCCCTGCTAAATGTTTACCTGCAGTGACCGCACTGCAACCCTCCTGACGTAATTGCACCAAACTCGTAAGGGTGATATCAAGGTGACAACCATCCTGTGATGGAAAATTACCCCCCGCAATCTCCAACCACCGATCCCACGCTCTGCAATGACTCTTCCAAGTCGCTGCCACCACAGAACCTCTCAACAGTCTCATAAGTTGTCCTCGACCAGGGCCCATAAGTGAAGGGGTGGGGACTCCCCTTCTGCCAAAGCTGCCGCGTGCAATTCCCGAAACCAGGACATCTGTGAACGAGACAAAGCATCGGCCATCACATTATGAACTCCCGGAACATGTTTCGCCCGAAACCACACATTCAGCTCCAAACATTTCAAAACCAACCATCGTAATAAAGCTAATACCGGCAATGAACTAGACGACAAACCGTTCACCGCGTGCACAACCGCCATGTTGTCTCTCCAGAATACAATCCGCTTATTCACCATCACGCTACCCCACAAATCTATAGCAACTATAATAGGAAACAACTCTAATAACGTCAAATTACGTACAAAACCTAACTCCCTCCAATTCGAGGGCCAAGGGGACCTACACCAACTTCGGCCTAAAATTGCTCCAAAACCATCACTCCCAGCTGCATCCGTGAACAATTCCAAATCTATATTAGACAACTCAGCGTCCTGACAAACCGACCTCCCATTAAATGAACTCAAAAACGAATGCCAGACAAATAAATCCTTTTTCATCCAAGAAGTTACCCGGATGAAATGATCCGATTTCAATATACCCCTAGTGGCTAATGACAAACGCCGAGAAAAAACACGACCCATAGGAATTATCCGACAGGCAAACACCAGCAATCCCAACAACGACTGTAACTGCTTTAATGTCACTTTTTTAGACCCCATGACCTGGTCAACCTGGGACACCAAACTTGCCAATTTGTCATCAGGCAAGCAAAAAATCATCCGTACGGTATCTATTTCAATACCCAAAAAGGACAAAACAGTTACCGGGCCCTCAGTTTTTTCTTCTGAAATAGGTACACCAAAACGAGACATCACCTGTCGAAACACCCGCAGCAACGTGCTGCACAACCCAGAGTCCCTAGGGCCCACAAAAAGAAAATCATCCAAATAATAAATGACCGAAGCAAACCCAGACTCCAAGCGAACTACCCATTCTAGAAATGAAGCAAACATTTCAAAATAACTGCACGATATGGAACAACCCATGGGAAGGCACATATCAACATAAAATGCACCGTCCAAACAGCAACCCAGCAGGTGAAAACAGTCCGGATGAAGCGGCAGCAACCGAAATGCCGCTTCAATGTCAGACTTAGCTAAAAACGCGCCCTGTCCTGCCGCCTGCACCAACCTCACTGCAACATCGAAAGAAGTATACGAAACCGCCGCATCCGCCCTGGAGATCCCGTCGTTAACCGATCCACCGCGGGGAAAGGAAAGGTGATGAATCAACCTAAACTTCCCCTGCTCCTTCTTTGGAACTAAGCCAAGGGGGGAAACTCGTAAGTTTGGATACGGCGGCTCGCGAAATGGATCTGCCATCCACCCCAACTCAACTTCCTTTGCCAATTTTAGACGCGCAACACCGACATTCTCATTGATCGACTTCAAATTGTCAGCCAATGACAATGTTGCAGAATATTCAAAAGGGATCTCAAAACCATAGGAAAACCCACTAGTGAGCACCTCTGCTTCCCGTCTCCTGTGGTACCGCTCTAACCATGGGCCCATCTCGAGAACGTCCACCGGCGTTCTCCGCTGCGCCGGAAGGAGGTGCCTTGGCCGGCTGCTTACCTCTCCGGAAACACCTGAGCGCCGAATGAGCGCACCCACAGATGGAGCATTCATGTCGGAATTTGCACGTGGCAAAGAACCGACAATGACCCTCGTTGTAGAGCCAGCAGGCTCCCGTGGGCCTAGCGGCCGCAGCTCCAGGGACGGGGCCTGGCGCTTCGGCCGCACTGGGAAAGGGGCGTTGTTGTCTGCTCCCTTGCGCTAAGATGAGCTGCAACCAAACATCCGTTGCCTTTGTCGCCCAACTAATATCCGGCGACACAGCCAAACGACGCCTAAATTCTTCATCGTAACGCCACCAGGCTGCACCTCCGTGCAGCCTGTGGGCGCTGAAAATTGTGTCAAAGTAAACAAACAACTCGGCCCCTTTTACGGAGTAGCGCTGGCAAATAACATGAGCCAGTGTAGCATAACACTGTACCCAGTTGCCAAAAGTTTTCGCGACCTTAACTTTTTTATCTGAACCTCTCTCAAATACCCGCTCCTTATCGACAGTCACCTGCTCCACAGAGACCAAGGACCAAATATCCACAAATTCATTCCTCATAATTTTGTCCTTGATCTCCGCTGACAAATGAGTCCCGAGAGGAGCGACCCCACAAAACAAAGAATCCCGAAACTTTAGACTAGCTAAAGTATTTTCTCTCTCAGAGGGGAGCCTAGCCCCCCCTGGTGGCACAGAGGGAACTGACGTTCCCTCGTTCACATTCAAACCAGCCACCACGGCTTTTAAAACAGAAATCAGATCCGTACCCGATGCCTTAGATTTATTAAGCCATGCGTCACCGCAGGCCGACTCACCGCTCCCAGAGGTCCCACCGACTCCAGAGGGTCCTTCAGCCACTTGCCGCGGCACTGGAACCATGGCCTGAACCTCCTCCACCGACCCGGCGGGAGGAACAACCTGGGACAGCTGCTCACGATCCTCCGACAAGTGCCGCACCTCCCGGCGTCGACTGTGTCCCTGCGGCCGTGATGATCTCCGCGAAGACCTCTTCCGCGACTCCGATGAGGCAGATGCTGATGACGCTGACGAGGAGGAGAATCCTTCGCTGGATGACGAGGAAGACCGCCGACCATGCCTCTTCGCGCCACCCGATCTGCGACGTCTGCGATGGCCGTGGCGGCGATGTCTTCCAGAACGACGTTTCCTCCCTCGCCTGGAACGCTCCCTCACCGAACCTACAGGAGAAAAATTAGATGAGGCAGGAGAAGGGCAAACCGGACCAGACGTTCCCCTGACCCTACACTCACTAGAACAATCCCCACCCGGCCTCGACCCCTGCTGGCAGGGGACCGGAGGAGACCGGGGGTGAGAAGCAGCAATGCCCCAATCCGATCCACTCCTTCTCCCATCCGCCAACAGGGATTCCAGCCAGACAGGCCCCTCCAAAGCCACCCGCTGTGCCACCTGCCGCAAAAGATCCTCCACCATCAGTGCAAGACTGTCCGCCGAAACGACAGGAAAAAAGGCTCTGAATCTCCCAGCTCCACCAGAGGATGTTTCTCCTGCTGCAGCTTGGAGGTAAGAGGGCGTTCTGCCCCAAACCCCAGCCTTATATCTCCTTAACCACTCCCCTCTTACCCCTTGTTCACCAATACTGGTCCTGGGCATTATTTAAACGTTCCATCCTTCTTTAACCCCTCGCAGTCCCTGACACTCTCCCTAGGCGCTTCAGTGTCTGCAATTATACTAACTTATATGTTGTTTAACATTACTTTAGGGAAAAAATGGGAAGAGGGAATTTTTTAGAAATGTAAATATTATTTTTTGGGATATTTGCAAAAAACTTTATTTTACTTTTTAGGCTATGTTCACACGGAGTATTTTGGTGGAGGAATATCTGCCTCAAAATTCCGTTTGGAACTTTGAGGCAGATATTCCTCTCCCTGGACGCCGATTTTCGCGGCGATTATCGCGCCGTTTTTCGCCCGCGGCTATTGAGCGCCGCGGGCATAAAACAGCGAGAAATACGCTTTCTCCTGCCTCCCATTGAAGTCAATGGGAGGTCAGAGGCGGAAGCGCCCGAAGATAGGGCATGTCGCTTCTTTTTCCCGCGAGGCAGTTTTACTGCTCGCGGGAAAAACACGCCGACGCCTCCCATTGAAATCAATGGGAGGCGTTCTCGGGCCGTTTTTGCCGAGTTTTGCGACGCGGTTTCCGCGTCAAAAAACTCGGCAAAATACCCCGTGTGAACATAGCCTTAAAATTCAGTTTAGAAGTCCCCCTAGTGGATGATTTATTTGCTTATATTCTCTGTATGAAATTACATTGTGAATTATCAAGCAGGAGGCCAAATTACTAAGATATGTAATATGTGAAAGTGATGATAATGTTTAAATGATTTAGTTTCGTGCAGCAGCCATCTTGTCTGGAGTTCCCATCTTGTCTGGAGTTCTCATCTTGGTTCTTTTGTAGTGAATAGGAAAGTCATTGTTCCTTTAATACAAGTAATGTTGATTTCGTATGTTTTATCTTTGACCTTGGTTCCCATGTGAAGTTGGATAGGGCGTGAGATGGGGGGATGGCAAGTATGCGTGAGGGAAGGTCTCCCCCATCTCCACGAGGACATTCTGTCCAAAAGAGAGATAAGACACTTGTAAACATAATGTGTGAAGAATTATAATGATGTATCTGGGATGTATTTTATTGTATGCTTTTTACTGAATAACAAATACTGTTACATTGTCTCTGATTGGTTTACCTCAAGCCGACACCCCTTCTGAATTTCAGTTTAACAGTTTGAGTTTGGTAATAAATCCTTCAGAGGAGCATTTTGAACATATAAGCGAGTCTGTGTGTTTTCTTCTCCTCTCTCGATATATATCGGTGAAATATCCTAATTAGGATACTGACTAATGGAGTCTGGCCTTGAGAGTCTGTTGGGACTCGTATAAATTTCAGTCTAATATATTTTGAGCGATGGACTTCCACGACAACTTGAACCAGCGATTATTGGATTGCTCACACGATCCACTGCAATACTAAAGTATTACAGTATATCATGATTTTTACAGCCACCTATGAAGCCCTGCCGGAGAACAAAGATGGCAGACCCTTCATTAGGGCCCCAGGCTGCCATGATAACCATCGGCATCCCGCTATAGCATCGTGGGGGCACAAGGGCACGTCGGTGGGGGTCGCCCCTCTCATTCTAATGCTTTAGATGCTGCGGTCGGGATTGACTGTGGCATCTAAGGGGTTAAACGGGAAGACTCAAAGTGATTTTTGATTCTGTCCGTTGCAGTGAGGTGTTGGCCATATTACACAGCGAATACCCGCTAAGTAAGGAGCGAGCTCAGCCCGTGATCCCGCTCCATACTTTCCCTTAACGACTGCCACGTACATGTATGAGGAATCTTGTTAAGGAGTTAGGGTATGTTCACACGCAGTGGTTTCAGACGTAATTCGGGAGTTTTAAGCCTCGAATTACGCATTAAAAAACACCCATAATACGTCTACAAACATCTGCCCATTGCTTTCAATGGGAATTACGATGTTCTGTTCCCACGAGCCTTTGTCAAAATACGGCGCGTAAAATGACGGCTCGTCAAAAGAAGTGCAGGTCATTTCTTGGGGCGTTTGTGGAGGCGTTTTTCATTGACTCCATTGAAAAACAGCTCCAAAAATGTCCGTAAAGAACGCCGCGAAAAACGCGAGTTGTTAAAAAAAGTCTGAAAATCAGGAGTTATTTTCGCCTGAAAACAGCTCCGTATTTTCAGACGTTTTTGAGTTTGCGTGTGAACATAGCCTTAAATGTCATTTTGTTGATAATTGTTTCAGAGTTTTTATGTTCATCCTGTTTTGATCATTTTTTTCTGTTCCAGATGTCACAGCGGCGGTTCTAGGAGGATCTTGTCTCTACTGTGCGTGAAATCACCCGGAAACAACTGGAGCATGTCCATCGCGCCTGCAATGTTCTGGCACCCAGGGTGACATGTTTATCTTGCAATGTGTTTATCCAACCAGCGGACAACGTCCTCAAATTTATTGTTAATAATAAAAGCTGTGGCCGACCCCACTTTACCCCACATCTTGGTCTGGGTCTCAGTTATTTCATATAAATGTTAGAGGTTGTGTTATGTGGGCGTGATGACATCATTGGTCCTGTCAGTCTTGTTTTACCTAATTTAATCCCCTGTGATACAATGTCATCACCCAAAACAACATGGAAAAATCAATGGAGGGGGGTAAATACTTTTTATTAGCACAGTATAACAGATGACCTTACATTTACCTCTGTGAAAAAAGACGCTAAAATGTCACTACATCAATGACTTGTGTTCTGGGGTCTGCGAAGCCCATAGCAGATATAAGTTCATAGCAGATACTAAACCATGGCAGCTCCAGAGCAGAACTGACCTTACTGTGACATCATGATGACATCACGGAGCTATGATGTCACAGAGAGCTGAGAAGTTGGGAATTCCCCTTGATAGCAGCAGAACTGACCTTACTGTGACATCATGATGACATCACAGAGCTATGATGTCACAGAGAGATAATGAGAGGTTATAAATATTCCCCTGACAGCTGCGCGGTCTTACTTTCTGTGAATTGACACAGAGCGCGATTTTCTAATTGATTGGCGACTTTTCATTATTATGGAAATCAATGGACTGGGATTCTTCACCATCTTCTTGGCCTTTTGGTGTGTGGCCTGGCTCTCTGGTAGCTACACACTGACTGTTATCAACAGCCATGCCCCTCCACTGATGTACATCAGGTAAGATGGAGAATTACACGACTTTTATAGTTTGGGAATGTATAAGGTAATTACTTAAATAAGGAGGAAATATCTAATTAACAAAATGGCTTCCATTACCCAGAGGAGCCGCAAGAGGACAGAGAAACGCATCTCCTCAGTCCTATAGATTATTATCTGACTGCTGATTATTAAGATAAAACATTTCTGACAATTTTTCTATATTATTTAACATTGAGCGTTTTTCTTTTTCTTTTACAGTGAAACGGGAAATTTCTTTCCCGAAAATATCCTGTTTAGAATAGGATTCATAGGAATGGCCATTGCCTGTAAGTAAATATCACGGAAGTGATTATAATATGCTCTTACTTCTGGGGGATGGCGGGTTATTATAAAAAGTCTTATATCTGATTATATTACTCTGGGGTCAAACCTACATTTATTTTTTACAAAAATGTGATTACTACGTCAGTGAGAGATGCAGGCTGGTTGCTAGGGACTCATTGCTGGACAAGACTGTGGTTGTTAGGTAGTGTATCCCTAGCAACCAGACTGTCAGACGTGACTCAGACTTGGCATCAGTCGCACCCTGGCCCCATCTCAGTCTACAGTAGTAATCAGAATTTTCTAAAAAATAAAAATAAAGTTTTGTTAATTTCAACTGATAATAATTGTCCGGATTAGACGATGCAGATAAATGTTCCCGTCCATTATTGAAGGTTTCTTGTTGGGTTTAGCATTTGGTCCGCGTTTCATAGATGTTATTAGGTGGTTTTACACGTGGTACAGGATTAATTCGGCTCATTTGCTCTTTTTCAGCTCTGGGCCTGACGTTTCTACACTATAAGTACATCATGCTCCATGCTGAAGCCTTTGGGGATCGTCAGGCCTTGGTTCAAAAGATCCTCCTGGCAATTGGATGGTCATCATGCGTCGGGACAGCCATGATGGCTACATTCTCGGTAAGTTAATAAATGTTTTACGTTGATAGGGTTGTCCCATCTTCACTAAATAGGGACCCGCTGGCAATTAGCTAATTACTGTAGGTCCGGCAGCTGAACCCCTGGTGATCATGATCAGCGGTTATCACCGAGTGGCCACACACTAAAGTGGTATTACATGGCTTATTAGAATGAATGGACGGCCATGTAATAGATGTGTGTCCTCAATCCCCCAAGAGCAGAAGCCATTTTTTGTTAGTGGCTTTCTGCTCTGTCTAATAGGGAAGCAGGAGACCCCCCTCTATATCCATTATGTCTCTGGGGTTATTATATCAGAACACGTTATTTAGGATTTATTGGGAAGTTCTGAGGGTAAATTAGTGATTAGTTCCATAAGATTTGCTCTAACCTCTGTCTGCTTGTTTTCTAGACCTACTATTATCCAATAACTCACCGGATTAATGCTTGCATTGCATTCGGGTTTGGCAGCCTTTACAACCTTTGGCAGTCCATACTCCTCTACAAATTGTCCGAAAGCCGAAACTTCATCAGCCATTTCAGACTGGCGTCCTGCAAAATGGCCGTGACCTTAGTGGTTTCATGTATCCTTTCTTAAATAATATTTGAATGGAATCCAACCGTCCTTGTCTTTAGGTTCACATGTAGAAAACTTCAGATCCTGAGGTGATCATTTCCCTTTATTTTCTGATCTCTGCCGTCAGATGGCGATATGCTGGTGTAACACAGCGTCATCTGGTAACATTGTTCAGCTTCTTGCAGGAAGATGCTGAATAGAAAGCAGCGGTACTGTCATTGCTATATATGTATTATATTAACATTTATCTTACATAAAAGTGTAGTAAATCCTATAAGACACTTACTAAACATAAGAAACTTTATTTTCCTATATAATAAATTACCAGTCATTGGAAATAAGGTATCCGTATACACCCACCTGTGCGCTGGAGATCAGTGTGTAAAGGTATGTACAGTATATCTCATACATAATATCAAGTTATTGACATGCTGAGCTGCTGGTACAAACCAGTCGATGTAAAATTCCTTTAATCCGGTATTAATGAGATTATTCTGGATTATTGTATAGATTTTATTTGTACCCCTAGAAGCCGTTCTATAGGAAAACAATTGGACCTATAATCTTTGTGCTCGTTCTCAGCACCATGGTGATCGTGACGTCCGCAATGTAATGGATATGGTGTCATATGACAATGGGTCAGGTCCATTTTGGCATCGCCGTCAGTCACATGACTCCATGTAATAAACATTAATGCGGCAAAACCTCGGCTGGGGTGGAAAGTTCTTGTTTTGCGCAATTTTTTCTATATTAATTTTGATATTTTTTTAACAGATCAGTGAAATGACATCAAAGATCATAGAGTGGTCGATGTTGGTCCTCATTCTGGTGAATGTATTGAGCTACTATCAGAATATGCAGGTCAGTAGACGTCACCTCATTATCTCCTCGTATACCAGACCTCGTAATAACATTATTATTCATCTCTACAATCATGGGGTTTATAATGTGGATATTTGTTTCTTTTCTTAGAGTTTATCTATAACAATTACCTGGAAAAGCTTCACCATCTCCAAGAGCGAGAAGAACCATTTATAAACAATGGACACTACAGATGAGGTGGAATGGCACGTCACAGCCGAGCAGGAACTTCTCTGGGAACATCCTAAACTGCTTAACTCCAGAGATGGCGACCACTCCACCAGCTCCAACCTTTCTCCCAAATATCATCTTACATCAGGGGGAAAGAGCTACAAGAACCGTTTATAACCAGCGGACTCTACAGCGAGGTGGAATAGCAAGTCACAGCCGAGCAGGAACATCTCAAACTGCAAAGGCTCTAGAAATGCCACGAAATCTACCAGCTCCAAGCTTTCTCCAAAAAACAACTTACATCAGGGAGAAAGATCTACAAGATCCGTTTATAACCAGCGGACTCTACAGCGAGGTGGAATGGCACGTCACAGCCGAGCAGGAACATCTCAAACTGCAGAAGCTCCGGTTATACAACCAAGTGCCGAGACATCCACCACCTCCAACCTTTCTCCCAAATATCATCTTACCACAAGGAGAGAAGCAGCGGACTGTTTACTATTCTCATGGTCCTTGTTTGTTGGCTTATAAAACGGTTTAGTAAAGTCATTTTCTACCACCTGAAACCTGGTTTTGTCTTCATTACTGTCAATAATAATAATAATCCTGAGTCTTCCATAGATCTGTCCTCATGAACCTGGAGGAATAAGAACGTCTCAATGTTTTTGTAGCAAAATTCAGATTTATGAAAAATATAAATATATTTTTTACACTATAAGACGTACATTTTATCAATAAAAAAATCTTGCTACAAAATGTGTACACGTGATAGTCCGGACTCAGGGGAGCCTGGCGGCCCCTTATTAAACCTAATGAGAGGCCCCCCCTTTAGAGCGAATAGCGTGGGGGACACATGGGATCACTTCGCATCCCCTTTTACCCTTTTTTCTTCTTTCTTTTCCCTTATTCTGTTCCCTTGTTTTTCCTATATTCTGCTTTTCCCCCTATTTTGTCTTTTGGTGTCTTCTCACACCCCTTCTTTGGGGTGTGGCTTTACGGTATTTACCTTGTTCTAGAAGTTTCCTCAGGTTTGACCTTGTGACCAGGCAGATGTTGGCAACAGTCCAGGGATTGGTTTGAGGAGCTGAGCGGCGGGAAATCCTGTAGGATAAAAGGATGTCTGGTCCGATCAGCAGATTGTCTGAAGAAGCTGTTTGAAGCAGCCCCGCCCCGCCTTGTTCAAGGACAGAATTCCCGCCCACCCTCCCTTGTTCAAGGACAGAATTCCCGCTCACCCTCCCTTGTTCAAGGACAGAATTCCCGCCCACCCTCCGTTGTTCAAGGACAGAATTCCCGCCCACCCTCCCTTGTTCAAGGACAGAATTCCCGCCCACCCTCCCTTGTTCAAGGACAGAATCCCCGTCACGGAGTTTGTTAGTGGGTTGTCTAGCAGCTAATGCTGTGTGGACAAGTGCTTGTTTATTGGACGTTTCATTATTGGACATTATTTATTTAATTATTTATTTATTAATTCATTCAAGTTGATTATAAAGATTTATTAATATTTTTATGTTACCCATAATAAACACCACAGCCTTTTACTTCCAACTATATTGTACGCTTGACTTTTATTTAAGGTTTTTGAGGGGTTGCGAATGTTATTCCATGATCTGTATGATCGATGGTGGGTGGGGAGGGAATTCGATCACGATGTGAATATTGCATTCAGCTTCCCGTCAGCGGCCAGACACACCACTAGAGCCTGTGGAGGATGGTAAACTATTAGACCACCAAGGAGACAGCAATTTACCTTTTCTGTAAAGGATCTGCCAGGCACAACTTCTGTGTATACGCCCATAGGTAATCAGTCTGCACCCGAGTCTATGTCTCTGAGACTGACTCCAGCTTCCACCACTCAGGATGGCAGGCTTAGGAGTGGGAGAGCCTATCGCAGCCTGGCCAGACGGAGCTATCTCCCGCCCTCTGTCTATTTATACCTGCCTTTTCTGTTCCTCCTTTGCTTGTGATTCTTCTCGTGTGGTTTCCTGGCCCAGCTACAGCTTCTGACTATTTGATCCTGCTCCATACTGACCCTGGCTTTCTGACTACTCTCCTGCTCTGCGTTTGGTACCTCGTGCACTCCTGCTTTGACTCGGCTCGTTCACCAATCTTGTTGCTCACGGTGCTGCCGTGGGCAACTGCCCCATTTCCCTTTGCTTTGTGTTCCCTTGTCTGTTTGTCTCTTGCACTTACTGAGCGTAGGGACCGCCGCCCAGTTGTACCCCGTCGCCTACGGCGGGTCGTTGCAAGTAGGCAGGGACAGAGTGGCGGGTAGATTAGGGCTCACTTCTCCGTTTCCCTACCCCCGTCATTACATAATCACAAGCCCATATACCTAGTCTACCCTGGTCCCTGACACTACTATGGACCCCCTTGAGACCCTGGCCCAGCAAATGCAGGGTCTCTCCCTACAGGTCCAGGCCCTGGCTCAGAGGGTCAACCAGCCTGACGCTACCATGGTAGTGCCCCTCACCTCACCTCTTGAACCCCACCTCAAGTTGCCTGACCGGTTCTCAGGGGACCGGAGGACTTTTCTCTCCTTTCGGGAGAGTTGTAGGCTCTACTTTCGCTTAAAGCCTCACTCCTCAGGTTCTGAGAGCCAGCGGGTGCGTATTATTATGTCCCGGCTCCAGGAAGGGCCCGAAGAGTGGGCCTTCTCCTTGGCTCCTGACGCCCCTGAACTTTCCTCCGTTGATCGTTTCTTTTCTGCTCTCGGACTCATTTATGACGAGACTGACAGGACTGCCTTTGCTGAGAGTCAGCTGGTGAACTTACGTCAGGGTAAGAGACCTGTTGAGGAGTATTGTTCTGACTTTAGGAAGTGGTGCGTAGCTTCTCGGTGGAATGACCCTGCCTTAAGGTGCCAGTTTAGGTTGGGTCTGTCGAACGCCCTGAAAGACCTGCTAGTTAGCTATCCCTCTTCTGACTTCCTTGACCAGGTTATGGCTTTAGCGGTACGACTTGACCGACGTCTCAGGGAACGACAACTTGAACGTTTTTGTGTTTTCCCCTCTGACTCCCCCATGATGCCTCCTGAGGTCCCGTTGCTTCGCTCTTCCACGGCAGACTCGGAGGTACCTATGCAACTCGGGGCCTCCGTGTCCCCCCGACAACATAGAGAGTTCCGCAGGAAGAATGGTCTCTGCTTCTACTGTGGAGATGACAAGCATCAAGTGAACAACTGTCCTAGGCGTAAGAATAAGCAGCCGGAAAACTTCCGCGCCTAAGTTATCATCGGGGAGGTCACTTGGGCGCACAGGTATTTCCCGTAAATATGAAACGTAATAAAATCTTGCTTCCCTTTCAGGTCTCTTTTGGTGGTAGGTCTGCTACCGGCAGTGCCTTCGTGGATTCAGGGTCTTCTACTAATATCATGTCTGTGGAATTTGCCAGATCTCTAGCTATGCCTTTAATTGATTTGCCTAAACCTGTCCCGGTAGTGGGTATCGACTCCACTCCTCTTGCTAATGGTTATTTTACACAGCATACCCCTGTTTTTGAACTCCTTGTTGGCTCCATGCATTTGGAGCAGTGCTCTGTACTGTTGATGCAGGGATTATCGTCCGATTTGGTTTTAGGCCTTCCCTGGTTGCAGTTGCATAATCCCACGTTTGACTGGAATACTGGGGAGCTTACCAAATGGGGTAATGAATGCTTGACGTCATGTTTTTCTGTTAATTCTATTTCTCCCCCTGAGGAGGTGAACACGCTACCTGAGTTTGTTCAGGACTTTGCTAATGTTTTCTCTAAGGAGGCCTGCGAAGTGTTACCTCCTCATAGAGAATACGATTGCGCTATCGAATTGGTACCAGGAGCTAAGCTCCCTAAGGGTAGGATATTTAATCTTTCTTGTCCCGAACGTGAAGCCATGAGAGAGTATATCCAGGGATGCCTGGCCAAGGGTTACATTCGCCCCTCTACTTCTCCGGTAGGTGCTGGCTTCTTCTACGTAGGGAAGAAGGATGGTGGTCTTAGGCCATGCATTGACTACCGTAACTTGAATAAGGTCACTGTAAGGAACCAGTATCCCCTTCCTTTGATTCCTGGTCTCTTTAATCAGGTTCAGGGGGCCCAATGGTTCTCTAAGTTTGATCTACGGTGGGCGTATAACCTTATCCGCATCAAAGAGGGGGATGAGTGGAAGACTGCGTTTAACATGCCCGAAGGTCATTTCGAATACCTCGTCATGCCCTTTGGGTTTTGTAATGCTCCTGCGGTCTTCCAGAATTTCAGAAGTTAGATTTTAAGAGATTACCTGGGGGTATTTCTTGTAGTGTACCTTGATGACATACTGGTGTTTTCCAAGGACTGGTCCTCCCACATTGAGCATGTCAGGAAGGTGCTCCAGGTCCTTCGGGAAAACAAACTGTTTGCGAAAACCAAAATATGTTTGTTTGGGGTACAGGAGATACCATTTTTGGGTCAAATCCTCACTCCTCATGAATTCTGCATGGACCCCGCCAAGGTCCAAGCTGTGGCGGAATGGGTCCAACCTGCCTCCCTGAAGGCGTTACAGTGTTTCTTGGGGTTCGCTAATTATTACAGGAGATTTATTGCTAACTTCTCGGTCATCGCTAAGCCTCTTACGGACCTCACTCGCAAAGGTGCTGATCTCCTCCACTGGCCCCCTGAGGCTGTCCAGGCTTTTGAGGTCCTTAAGAAGTGCTTTATTTCGGCCACGGTGCTGGTTCAGCCCAACCAAATGGAGCCATTTATCGTGGAAGTTGACGCATCCGAGGTGGGAGTGGGGGCTGTCTTGTACCAGGTCCCTCACCCATCTCCGTCCCTGTGCCTACTTCTCCAGGAAGTTTTCGCACACTGAGAGTAACTATGATATTGGCAACCGCAAACTCTTAGCCATTAAATGGGCATTTGAAGAGTGGCGCCACTTCCTGGAGGGGGCTAGGCACCAGGTAACGTCCTTACCGACCACAAGAATCTGGTTTTCCTAGAATCTGCCCGGAGGCTAAACCCGAGACAAGCTCGATGGGCACTATTTTTTACCAGATTCAACTTTTTGGTTACCTATAGGGCTGGGTCTAAAAATATTAAGGCCGATGCACTGTCGCGTAGCTTCGTGGCCAGCCCTCCTTCGGAGGAAGATCCTGCTTGAATTTTGCCTCCTGGTATAATCATTTCTTCTATTGATTCTGATTTAGTCTCTGAAATTGCGGCTGATCAAGGTTCAGCTCCCGGGAACCTTCCTGAGGACAAGCTGTTTGTTCCCCTGCAATACCGGCTAAGGGTACTTAGGGAAAATCATGACTCCGCACTATCTGGTCATCCAGGCGTCCTGGGTACCAAACACCTCATTGCCAGAAACTATTGGTGGCCTAAAGACGTTAAGGCCTACTTCGCCGCTTGTGAGGTTTGTGCTAGGTCCAAGACTCCCAGGTCTCGACCAGCGGGCTTACTACGTTCTTTGCCCATTCCCCAGAGACCTTGGACCCATATCTCCATGGATTTTATCACCGATTTGCCTCCATCTCAAGGCAAGTCGGTGGTGTGGGTGGTAGTAGACCGCTTCAGTAAGATGTGCCAATTTGTGCCCCTCAAGAAACTACCTAATGCCAAGACGTTAGCTACCTTGTTTGTCAAACACATCCTGCGTCTCCATGGGGTCCCTGTCAATATTGTTTCGGTCAGAGGGGTACAATTTGTTTCATTGTTTTGGAGAGCCTTCTGTAAAAAGTTGGAGATTGATCTGTCCTTCTCCTCTGCCTTCCATCCTGAAACTAATGGTAAAACTGAGAGGACTAATCAATCTCTAGAACAATATTTAAGGTGTTTTATCTCTGACTGTCAATATGATTGGGTCTCATTCATTCCCCTCGCCAAATTTTCCCTTAATAACCGGGTCAGTAACTCGTCAGGGGTCTCCCCCTTTTTCTGTAATTTTGGGTTTAATCCACGGTTCTCCTCCGTCTCACCTGGTAGTTCCAACAATCCCGAGGTAGAGGTCGTTCATCGGGAACTGTGCACAGTCTGGGCCCAGGTTCAGAAGAACCTAGAGGCGTCCCAGAGCGTACAAAAAACTCAGGCTGATAGAAGACGTTCTGCGAACCCCTTGTTTATGGTCGGGGATCTGGTGTGGTTATCGTCTAGGAACTTGCGCCTTAAGGTCCCGTCCAAGAAGTTTGCTCCCCGGTTTATTGGGCCGTATAAGGTCATTGAAGTCCTCAATCCTGTCTCCTTCCGACTGGAGTTGCCCTCATCTTTTCGAATACATGACGTGTTTCATGCCTCCCTCCTTAAACGCTGCTCCCCGTCCTTGGCTCCCTCGAGGAAACCTCCTGTTCCCATTCTCACCCCTGAGGGGGTGGAATTCGAGGTGGCCAAGATTGTGGACAGCAAGATAGTCCAAGGCTCCCTCCAGTACCTGGTCCATTGGAGAGGATACGGGCCTGAGGAGAGGACTTGGGTACCCGCCCGGGATGTTCACGCTGGGGTATTGGTCAGGAGGTTCCACCTTCGTTTCCCCAAAAAACCAGGTCCACTTAGAAAGGGTCCGGTGGCCCCTCATAAAAGGGGGGGTACTGTAAAGGATCTGCCAGGCACAACTTCTGTGTATACGCCCATAGGTAATCAGTCTGCACCTGAGTCTATGTCTCTGAGACTGACTCCAGCTTCCACCACTCAGGATGGCAGGCTTAGGAGTGGGAGAGCCTATCGCAGCCTGGCCAGACGGAGCTAGCTCCCGCCCTCTGTCTATTTATACCTGCCTTTCCTGTTCCTCCTTTGCTTGTGATTCTTCTCGTGTGGTTTCCTGGCCCAGCTACAGCTTCTGACTATTTGATCCTGCTCCATACTGACCCTGGCTTGCTGACTACTCTCCTGCTCTGCGTTTGGTACCTCGTGCACTCCTGGTTTGACTCGGCTCGTTCACCACTCTTTTTGCTCAAGGTGTTGCCGTGGGCAACTGCCCCATTTCCCTTTGCTTTGTGTTCCCTTGTCTGTTTGTCTCTTGCACTTACTGAGCATAGGGACCGCCGCCCAGTTGTACCCCGTCGCCTAGGGCGGGTCGTTGCAAGTAGGCAGGGACAGAGTGGCGGGTAGATTAGGGCTAACTTGTCCGTTTCCCTACCCCCGTCATTACATTTTCCTTACCCAAGACCACCAGGGAACCAAATACTGACCCTCTATGTAATACACGGATGTGCTGGTTCCACCAGAGAGACGCTCTTTATAGATGAGGGCAGTGGCGTAGCTATAGGGGTCGCAAATGCAACCAGGCCCCTAAGCCTGTCTGCGCCGAGTCACTCACAGCACAGTGCAGAGGAGAAGGATCCTCCACCCATCGTGGGAACGGGGATAGGTAAGTAATTATGTTATAAGTTTTCTATTAGGTACATACTTATTGGGGCATTATACTGGGTATTGGAGGGGGGGGCGTTATATGGCAGCTGCTGAGGGGGCATTATACTGAATGAGACAGCTATGGGGGCTTTATGCTGTAGGGGGGCATTATACTTTATGTGGCAGCTATGGGTGGCAATATACTGTGGGGGCAGCTATAGGGGCATTATACTGTTGGCGCAGCTCTGGGGGGCATTATAGTGTGAGGGGCAACAATGGGCGCATTATACTGTAGGGGTTCAACTATGGGGACATTATTCTGTGGTGGTCAGCTATAAGGGGCATTATACTGTGTGGGGGCTGCTATGGGGAGCATTATACTGTGTGGGGGCAGCTATGGGGGGCCACTATACTGTGTGGTGGCATTAAACTGTGGGGGCATTATAGTGTGGGGGCATTCATAGGGTCTGTCGGGCAAGCTAGCTGGGCATTGTATACCCTAGTCTGTCTTGCTAAAGGTCTCCCAGTGTTTTCTAGTTCCCAGTGTTACCCATTCCTGCTGCCTGTGCCCTGCATCCCGTACAATCGTTACCTGCTGTGAAAGCCAAGTCGTGTTCTTGCCACTGTCTACTTTGCCTCAGCTACCCGTTCAGAACTATAGACATTGTTTTGTACCTTGTTGGCCAGCTGCTTTCCCGCTACGCGGTACGGCCCAGTGGGTCCACACCCTGTGCCGTGACACCCAACAAGTGAAAATCCACTTCCTGGTTGGTGCTTGTTTGGCCAAGTTTTCTCAACTCATTTACATAGACTTAACAAGTCTTGTGTGAAAAATGCAGTCCGCACGGAAGTGCTTCCGTGTGGCATTGACTTCAATGGGTGCGTGATGCGTGAAAAACGCCCAAAGAACGGACATGTAGTGACTTTTTCGCAACGGACTCACGCAGCGTAAAAATCACGCACATGTCTGCACGGTGGGGAAGGTCTGTGTGTGAAAATCACGCGCGTTGCACGGACGTATATCCCGTTCGTCTGAATAAGCCCTTAGCATAAATAAATGGGGGGTGGCATCACATCATCATGATCTACAGGGATTGGCCAGTGATCACATGGTAGGGGGGCTATAGAGCTCCCTATAAGATAGTAATGCCCTTCGTCCTCTTTGGACCCTGCAGCTTGGCGTCTTTCCCTCCCCCACTCCCTCTCTTGATTTGACTCCTTAATGACACGACCAATGTAGTTTTTTTTATTTTAGTTTATTACTATTTGTGGGGTGAAATTAGCAAAAAAAAAAAAAAAAGCAAATGCGCCATTTCTGGGGGATTTCGTTTTTACGGCGTCTATTGTGCAGTAATAACTACATGTTCACTTTATTCTACGGATTAATACGATTACGGTGATATCGACTTTATATTTTTTCATGTTTTACCACTTTGGAAAACTATTTGTTAAAAAAAATTAGTTTTGCGTCGCAAAAATCTGAGAGCCATAACTTTTTTATGTTTCCATTGATTGAGCGATGTGAGGGCTTATTTTTTGCGAGGCGAGCTTTTGTTGTTACCATTTTGGGGTGCGTCTTTTTGACTAGTTTTTATTCTATTTTTTGGGGAAACTAACGTGACCAAAAAACAGCAAATTGGGTGTTTTAAACATTTTTTTTTGTTTTTTTTAAGCTGTTCAGCGAGTGGGTTAGATAACATTAGATTGTAAGGGTATGTTCATACGAGGTCATTAGGTCCGTAATTGACGGACGTATTTTGGCCGCAAGTACCGGACCGAACACAGTGCAGGGAGCCGGTCTCCTAGCATTATAGTTATGTATGACGCTAGGAGTCCCTGCCTCGCTGCCGGACAACTGTCTCGTACTGAAAACATGATTGCACTGTGTTCGGTCCGGTACTTGCGGCCGAAATACGTCCGTCAATTACGGACGTAATGACCTAATGACCTCGTGTGAACATACCCTCATAGTTCGGACTTTTGCAAACGCGGCGATATGAGTTGTTCTAACTTATATGTTGTTCAACATTACTTTAGAGAAAAAATGGGAAGAGGGGGAATTTTTTAGAAATTTAAATATTATTTTTTGGGATATTTGCAAAAAACTTTATTTAACTTTTTAAAATTCAGTTTAGAAGTCCCCCTAGTGGACTTGAACCAGCAATCATTGGATTGCTCACACGATCCACTGCAATACTAAAGTATTGCAGTATATCATGATTTTTACAGCCACCTATGAAGCCCTGCCGGAGAACAAAGATGGCAGACCCTTCATTAGGCCCCCGGGCTGCCATGATAACCATCGGCATCCCGCTAGAGCATCGTGGGGGCACAAGGGCACGTCAGAGGGGGTCGCCCCTCTCATTCTAATGCTTTAGATGCTGCGGTCGTGATTGACTGTGGCATCTAAGGGGTTAAACGGGAAGACAAAGTGATTTTTGATTCTGTCCGTTGCAGTGAGGTGTTGGCTATATTACACAGCGAATACCCGCTAAGTATGGAGCGAGCTCAGCCCGTGATCCCGCTCCATACTTTCCCTTAATGACTGTCACGTACATGTATGTGGCATCTTGTTAAGGAGTTAGGGTATGTTCACACGCAGTGGTTTCAGACGTAATTCGGGAGTTTTAAGCCTCGAATTCCGCCTGAAAAATCGCCCCTAATACGCCTACAAACATCTGCCCATTGCTTTCAATGGGAATTACGATGTTCTGTTCCCACGAGCCTTTATTTTACGCGTCGCTGTCAAAATACGGCGCGTAAAATGTCGGCTCGTCAAAAGAAGTGCAGGTCATTTCTTGGGGCGTTTGTGGAGGCGTTTTTCATTGACTCTATTGAAAAACAGCTCCAAAAATGTCCGTAAAGAACGCCGCGAAAAACGCGAGTTGTTAAAAAAAGTCTGAAAATCAGGAGTTATTTTCGCCTGAAAACAGCTCCGTATTTTCATACGTTTTTGAGTTTGCGTGTGAACATAGCCTTAAATGTCATTTTGTTGATAATTGTTTCAGAGTTTTTATGTTCATCCTGTTTTGATCATTTTGTTCTGTTCCAGATGTCACAGCGGCGGTTCTAGGAGGATCTTGTCTCTACCGCTCGTGAAATCACCCGGAAACAACTGGAGCATGCCCATCGCGCCTGCAATGTTCTGGCACCCAGGGTGACCTGTTTATCTTGCAATGTGTTTATCCAACCAGCGGACAACGTCCTCAAATTTATTGTTAATAATAAAAGCTGTGGCCGACCCCCACTTTACCCCACATCTTGGTCTGGGTCTCAGTTATTTCATATAAATGTTAGAGGTTGTGTTATATGGGGGTGATGCCATCATTGGTCCTGTCAGTCTTGTTTTACCAAATGTAATCCCCTGTGAAACAATGCCATCACCCAAAACAACATGGAAAAATCAATGGAGGGGGGTAAATACTTTTTATTAGCACAGTATAACAGATGACCTTACATTGACCTCTGTGAAAAAAGACGCGAAAATGTCACTACATCAATGACTTGTGTTTTGGGGTCTGCGAAGCCCATAGCAGATATAAGTTCATAGCAGATACTAAACCATAGCAGCTCCAGAGCAGAACTGACCTTACTGTGACATCATGATGACATCACGGAGCTATGATGTCACAGAGAGCTGAGAAGTTGGGAATTCCCCTTGACAGCAGCAGAACTGACCTTACTGTGACATCATGATGACATCACGGAGCTATGATGTCACAGAGAGATAATGAGAGGTTATAAATATTCACGTGACAGCTGCGCGGTCTTACTTTCTGTGAATTGACACAGAGCGCGATTTTCTAATTGATTGGCGACTTTTCATTATTATGGAAATCAATGGACTGGGATTCTTCACCATCTTCTTGGCCTTTTGGTGTGTGGCCTGGCTCTCTGGTAGCTACACACTGACTGTTATCAACAGCCATGCCCCTCCACTGATGTACATCAGGTAAGATGGAGAATTACACGACTTTTATAGTTTGGGAATGTATAAGGTAATTACTTAAATAAGGAGGAAATATCTAATTAACAAAATGGCTTCCATTACCCAGAGGAGCCGCAAGAGGACAGAGAAACGCATCTCCTCAGTCCTATAGATTATTATCTGACTGCTGATTATTAAGATGAAACAATTCTGACAATTTTTCTATATTATTTAACATTGAACGTTTTTCTTTTTCTTTTACAGTGAAACGGGAAATTTCTTTCCCGAAAATATCCTGTTTAGAATAGGATTCATAGGAATGGCCATTGCCTGTAAGTAAATATCACGGAAGTGATTATAATATGCTCTTACTTCTGCGGGATGGCGGGTTATTATAAAAAGTCTTATATCTGATTATATTACTCTGGGGTCAAACCTACATTTATTTTTTACAAAAATGTGATTACTACGTCAGTGAGAGATGCAGGCTGGTTGCTAGGGACTCATTGCTGGACAAGACTGTGGTTGTTAGGTAGTGTATCCCTAGCAACCAGACTGTCAGACATGACTCAGACTTGGCATCAGTCGCACCCTGCCCCATCTCAGTCTACAGTAGTAATCAGAATTTTCTAAAAAATAAAAATAAAGTTTTGTTAATTTCAACTGATAATAATTGTCCGGATTAGACGATGTAGATAAATGTTCCCGTCCATTATTGAAGGTTTCTTGTTGGTTTAGCGTTTGGTCCGTGCTTCATAGATGTTATTAGGTTGTTTTACACGTGGTACAGGATTAATTCGGCACATTTGCTCTTTTTCAGCTCTGGGCCTGACGTTTCTACACTATAAGTACATCATGCTCCATGCTGAAGCCTTTGGGGATCGTCAGGCCTTGGTTCAAAAGATCCTCCTGGCAATTGGATGGTCATCATGCGTCGGGACAGCCATGATGGCTACATTCTCGGTAAGTTAATAAATGTTTTACGTTGATAGGGTTGTCCCATCTTCACTAAATAGGGACCCGCTGGCAATTAGCTAATTACTGTAGGTCCGGCAGCTGAACCCCTGGTGATCATGATCAGCGGTTATCACCGGGTGGCCACACACTAAAGTGGTATTACATGGCTTATTAGAATGAATGGACGGCCATGTAATAGATGTGTGTCCTCAATCCCCCCAGAGCAGAAGCCATTTTTTGTTAGTGGCTTTCTGCTCTTTCTAATAGGGAAGCAGGAGACCCCCCTCTATAGATCCATTATATCTCTGGGGTTATTATATCAGAACACGTTATTTAGGATTTATTGGGAAGTTCTGAGGGTAAATTAGTGATTAGTTCCATAAGATTTGCTCTAACCTCTGTCTGCTTGTTTTCTAGACCTACTATTATCCAATAACTCACCGGATTAATGCTTGCATTGCATTCGGGTTTGGCAGCCTTTACAACCTTTGGCAGTCCATACTCCTCTACAAATTGTCCAAAAGCCGAAACTTCATCAGCCATTTCAGACTGGCGTCCTGCATAATGGCCGTGACCTTAGTGGTTTCATGTATCCTTTCTTAAATAATATTTGAATGGAATCCAACCGTCCTTGTCTTTAGGTTCACATGTAGAAAACTTCAGATCCTGAGGTGATCATTTCCCTTCATTTTCTGATCTCTGCCGTCAGATGGCGACATGCTGGTGTAACACAGCGTCATCTGGTAACATTGTTCAGCTTCTTGCAGGAAGATGCTGAATAGAAAGCAGCGGTACTGTCATTGCTATATATGTATTATGTTAACATTTATCTCACATAAATATGTAGTAAATCCTATAAGACACTTACTAAACATAAGAAACTTTATTTTCCTATATAATAAATTACCAGTCATTGGAAATAAGGTATCTGTATACACCCACCTGTGTGCTGGAGATCAGTGTGTAAAGGTATGTACAGTATATCTCATACATAATATCAAGTTATTGACATGCTGAGCTGCTGGTACAAACCAGTCGATGTAAAATTCCTTTAATCCGGTATTAATGAGATTATTCTGGATTATTGTATAGATTTTATTTGCACCCCTAGAAGCCGTTCTATAGGAAAAAAATTGGACCTATAATCTTTGGGCTCGTTCTCAGCACCATGGTGATCGTGACGTCCGCAATGTAATGGATATGGTGTCATATGACAATGGGTCAGGTCCATTTTGGCATCGCCGTCAGTCACATGACTCCATGTAATAAATATTAATGCGGCAAAACCTCGGCTGGGGCGGAAAGTTCTTGTTTTGCGCAATTTTTTCTATATTAATTTTGATATTTTTTCACAGATCAGTGAAATGACATCAAAGATCATGGAGTGGTCGATGTTGGTCCTCATTCTGGTGAATCTATTGAGCTACTATAAGAATATGCAGGTCAGTAGACGTCACCTCATTATCACCTCGTATACCAGACCTCGTAATAACATTATTATTCATCACTACAATCATGGGATTTATAATGTGGATATGTGTTTCTTTTCTTAGAGTTTATCTATAACAATTACCTGGAAAAGCTTCACCATCTCCAAGAGCGAGAAGAACCATTTATAAACAGTGGACACTACAGATGAGGTGGAATGGCACGTCACAGCCGAGCAGGAACTTCTCTGGGAACATCCTAAACTGCTTAACTCCAGAGATGGCGACCAATCCACCAGCTCCAACCTTTCTCCCAAATATCATCTTACATCAGGGAGAAAGAGTTACAAGAACCGTTTATACCAGCGGACTCTACAGCGAGGTGGAATGGCAAGTCACAGCCGAGCAGGAACATCTCAAACTGCAAAGGCTCTGGAAATGCCACGAAATCTACCAGCTCCAACCTTTCTCCAAAAAACAACTTACATCAGGGAGAAAGATCTACAAGATCCGTTTATGACCAGCGGACTCTACAGCGAGGTGGAATGGCACGTCACAGCCGAGCAGGAATATCTCAAACTGCAGAAGCTCCGGTTATACAACCAAGTGCCGAGACATCCACCACCTCCAACCTTTCTCCCAAATATCATCTTACCACAAGGAGAGAGAAGCAGCGGACTGATTACTATCCTCATGGTCCTTGTTTGTTGGCTTATAAAACGGTTTAGTAAAGTCATTTTCTACCACCTGAAACCTGTTTTTGTCTTCATTACTGTCAATAATAATAATAATAATAATAATAATAATAATCCTGAGTCTTCCATAGATCTGTCCTCATGAACCTGGAGGAATAAGAACGTCTCAATGTTTTTGTAGCAAAATTCAGAATTATGAAAAATATTAATATATTTTTTACACTATAAGACGTACATTTTATCAATAAAAAAATCTTGCTACAAAATGTGTACACGTGATAGTCCGGACTCAGGGGAGCCTGGCGGCCCATTATTAAACCTAATGAGAGGCCCCCTTTAGAGCGAATAGCGTGGGGGACACATGGGATCACTTCGCACCCCCTTTTACCCTTTTTTCTTCTTTCTTTTCCATTATTCTGTTCCCTTGTTTTTCCTATATTCTGCTTTTCCCCCTATTTTGTCTTTTGGTGTCTTCCCACACCCCTTCTTTGGGGTGTGGCTTTACGGTATTTACCTTGTTCTAGAAGTTTCCTCAGGTTTGACCTTGTGACCAGGCAGATGTTGGCAACTGTCCAGGGATTGGTTTGAGGAGCTGAGCGGCGGGAAATGCTGGAGGATAAAAGGATGTCTGGTCGGATCAGCAGATTGTCTGAAGAAGCTGTTTGAAGTAGCCCGCCCACTCTCCCTTGTTCAAGGACAGAATTCCCGCTCACCCTCCCTTGTTCAAGGACGGAATTCCCGCCCACCCTACCTTGTTCAAGTACAGAATTCCCGCTCACTCTCCCTTGTTCAAGGACAGAATTCCCGCTCACCCTCCCTTGTTCAAGGACAGAATTCCCGCCCACCCTCCCTTGTTCAAGGACAGAATTCCCGCCCACCCTACCTTGTTCAAGTACAGAATTCCCGCTCACTCTCCCTTGTTCAAGGACAGAATTCCCGCTCACCCTCCCTTGTTCAAGGACAGAATTCCCGCCCACCCTCCCTTGTTCAAGGACAGAATTCCCGCCCACCCTACCTTGTTCAAGGACAGAATTCCCGCTCACCCTCCCTTGTTCAAGGACAGAATTCCCCCCCTCACCCTCCCTTGTTCAAGGACAGAATTCCCGCCCGCCCTCCCTTGTTCAAGGACAGAATCCCCGTCGCGGAGTTTGTTAGTGGTTTGTCTCTATGTCGTTATTGGACATTATTTATTTAATTATTTATTTATTAATTCATTCAAGTTGATTATAAAGATTTATTAATATTTTTATGTTACCCATAATAAACACCACAGCCTTTTACTTCCAACTATTTTGTATGCTTGACTTTTATTTAAGGTTTTTGAGGGGTTGCGAATGTTATTCCATGATCTGTATGATCGATGGTGTGTGGGGAGGGAATTCGATCACGATGTGAATATTGCATTCAGCTTCCCGTCAGCGGCCAGACACACCACTAGAGCCTGTGGAGGATGGTAAACTATTAGACCACCAAGGAGACAGCAATTTACCTTTTCCTTACCCAAGACCACCAGGGAACAAAATACTGACCCTCTATGTAATACACGGATGTGCTGGTTCCACCAGAGAGACGCTCTTTATAGATGAGGGCAGTGGTGTAGCTATAGGGGTCGCAAACGGCACCCCGGCCCCTAAGCCTGTCTGCGCCGAGTCACTCACAGCACAGTGCAGAGGAGAAGGATCCTCCACCCATCGTGGGAACGGGGATAGGTAAGTAATTATGTTAGAAGTTTTCTATTAGGTACATACTTATTGGGGCATTATACTGGGTATTGGAGGGGGGAGGGTTATATGGCAGCTGCTGCGGGTGCATTATACTGAATGAGACAGCTATGGGGGCTTTATACTGTAGGGGGGCATTATACTTGATGTGGCAGCTATGGGTGGCAATATACTGTGGGGGCAGCTATAGGGGCATTATACTGTTGACACAGCTCTGGAGGGCATTATAGTGCGAGGGGCAACAATGGGCGCATTATACTGTAGGGGTCCAACTATGGGGACATTATTCTGTGGTGGTCAGCTATAAGGGGCATTATACTGTGTGGGGGCTGCTATGGGGAGCATTATACTGTGTGGGGGCAGCTATGGGGGGCCACTATACTGTGTGGTGGCATTATACTGTGGGGGCATTATAGTGTGGGGGCATTCATAGGGTCTTTCGGGCAAGCTAGCTGGGCATTGGCGTGCACAGGGGTCTGGTGGTGTTGGGGAGGAGTAGGGGGGCCCAAGCTGAATTTTTGCACCTGGGCCCATGAGCCTTTAGCTACGCCCCTGGCTCGGGGTATTAATGGGTGAGGGTCCTGAATGAGGAACTCCCCTCTAATAAATCACAATGCCTTAAATGGGTTTTTTAATGATTGTGTTATATAAACTGGACGTCCCCCATAACTGTATCGTACAACCAGAGCCAGTGAATCACGTACAATCCCATCTATACCTTTCCACTCCACGCTGCTGACCTTTATACATTGCTGCCCCCAGTGGCTTTGGCTGGTTTATGCAGCTTTATCTATATCTCCACATTGTAGGTATAAGGACTTTACACTCTGCACTTTTCTTCGTCACCCAAGGTCAAGTGCGGGACCAACGCAGATTATCCATTCTTATCCTGCTTCCCCTCTTTTTATTTTATATTGGGGGCCAATCGTGAGCTTTTTGCATTGTTTTTATAAAAATGATGATTTACTTCATTCCTCATGTATTGGCCCTTTAACCCTTTCAAGACCGAGCTCATTTTGGCCTTCAGGACCAGCCCCATTTTTTCAAATCTGACATGTATCACTTTATGTGGTAATAACTCTGGAATGCTTTTGCCTATCCAAGCGATTCTGAGATTGTTTTCTCGTGACATATTGTACTTTATATTAGTGGAAAAATGTGGTCAATAATTTCATTGCTTATTTGTGAAAAACACCAAAATTTTGAGAAAATTGGCAAAAATTATGATTTTTCTAATTTTAAATGTATCTGCTTGTAAAAGAGATAGTAATACCACACAAAATAGTTAAAATTTCACATATTCCATATGTCTACTTTATATTTGCATCGTTTTTTGAACATTATTTTATTTTTCTATTACGTTACAAGGCTTAGAACTTTATCAGCAATTTCTCACATTTTCTAGAAAATTTCAAAAGGCGATTCTTACAAGGACCAGTTCAGTTCTAAAGCGGCTTTGAGGGCCTTATGTACTAGATAGACCCCATAAATCACCCCATATTAAAAACTGCACCCCTCAAAGTATTCAAAACAGCATTCAGAAAGTTTCTTAACTCTTTAGGCGTTTCACAAGAATTAAAGCAATGTAGAGGGGAAATTGACAAATTTTTATTTTTTTTGCTGCAATTCATTGGTAAACCATTTTATTTGTAATACAGAAGGTTTTACTAGAGAAACGCAACACAATATTTATTGCCCAGATTCTGCAGTTTTTAGAAATATCCCACATGTGGCCCTAGTGTGATAATGGACTGAAGCACCGGCCTCAGAAGCAAAGGAGCACATAGTGGATTTTGTGGCCTCCTTTTTTTAGAATATATTTTAGGCACCATGTTGGGTTTGAAGAGGTCTTGTAGTGCCAAAACAGTGGAAATCCCCCAAAAGTGACACGGTTTTGGAAACTGCACCCCTCAAGGAATTTATCTAGGGGTATAGTTAGCATCTTGACCCCACAGGTCTTCTGCTATATTTATTGGAGTTTGCCTGTGAAAGTAAAAATCTACTTTTTTCTGAACAAAATTTGAAAAAAAATAATATTTGCAAGGAATAAAGAATAAAAAGCACCCCAAAACTTATAAAGCTACTTCTCCCGATTACAGCAATACCCCATATGTGGTACTAAACTGCTGTTTGGACCCACGGCAGAGCTCAGAAGGGAAGGAGCGCCATTTGGATTTTGAAGCGCAGATTTTGCTGGATTGGTTTTCAGTGCCATGTCGCGTTTGCAACGCCCTGGAGGGAGTAAAACGGTGGAAACCCCCCAAAAGTGACCCCATTTTGTACACTACACCCCTCAAGGAATTTTTCTAGGGGTATAGTTAGCATTTTGACCCCACAGTTTTTTTGCTGAATTTAGTGGAATTAGGCCGTGAAAATGAAAACCTATTTTTTTTATGAAAAAACATAGAAATGTTTAATTTTTACAATGAATAAAGGAGAAAAATCTCCCCAAAATTTGTAAATAAATTTGTCCTGATTACAGCAATACGCCATATGTGGTAATAAACTGCTGTTTGGACCCACAGCAAGATTCAGAAGGGAAGGAACAATATTTGGCTTTTGGAGCTCAAATTTAGCTGGAACGGTTTTCCGGTGTCATGTCGCATTTGCAAAGCCCCTGAGGTACCAAAACAGTGGAAACCTCCCAAAAGTCCCTTTAGGGGACTGGAACGAGCGATCATTAGGTCGCTGGTACAATACACTGCAGTACTAATGTATTGCAGTATAATATCATTTTTACAGGCTCCTGTAACAGCTCGATCTCTGTTCCGGTCCATAGTCCCGGATGTCAGCTGTAATACACAGCGGACACCTGCAGAATATGGAGCGGGCGCAGCGCATGAGCCCGCTCCATATATAACCCCCTGCACGACGACATGCTATTAAGTCGTGGTGCGCAAAGGCGTTAATGCGCAGCGGATGGTTCAAAGTGAAAATTAAAATTTTCCACTGATATGCCATTTTAATGCACAATGTGTTGTGCCCAGTTTGTGCCACTGAAGACAAATACCTCATACAATGTTGAGCGGGTTCTCCCGGATATAAAATATCATATATGTGGACGTAAGCTGGTGTTTGGGCACGCTGTGGGGCTCAGAAGGGAGGGAGCGCCATTTGGCTTTTGGAGCGCAGAGTATGCTTGGTAACTGTTCTGTTTGGGGTTTTGCTGGTATTTCAGTTTATAATGTGGGGCTACATGTAGGCTGGGCAGAGTACATCAGGACATAATAAGAGGGTATAATAATTTGGTAAATAAATAATAATCCGCAGATATGTGGCCAATGTCGCACTGATAAATGGCGCCCGATCTTATCAGCTTTTGGACACTGCACAATTTCTGTCGCTATATTCTGAGAGACAGAACTTTTTTTATTTTTTCTTCACCGGAGCCGTGCGAGGACTTATTTGTTGCGGGACAATCTGTAGTTTTCATTGGTACCATTTTAGGGTACATGTGATTTTTTTATCACTTTTTATTAGATTTTTTTGGCAAGCAAAGTGACAAAAAAAAAATTCTGACAATGTTTTTTGTCTTTTTTTTTTTACACTTTTCACCTTGCGCTATAAATTACATTTTAGTTTATTCTGCGGGTCGGTACGATTACGGCGATACCAGATGTATATCGTTTTTTTTATGTTTTGTGGCATTTGCGCAATAAAATCACTTTTTGATAAAATTATTTCTTTTTTGTGTCACCATATTCTGAGAGCCATAACTTTTTTATTTTTCAGTCAAAAAAGCTTTGTAAGGGCTTGTTTTTTGCGGGACGGGCTGCAGTTTTTATTGGTACTATTTTAGGGTACATGCGGCTTTTTGATCACTTTTTATTCTATATTTTTGGAGGGTTGATGACCAAAAAAATTGTGATTCTGACATAGTTTTTCAATTATTTTTTTTGCGCTGTTCACCGTGCGGAAAAAATAATATTATAGTTTTATAGTTTGGGTCGTTGTGAACGCGGTCATACCAAATATATGTACTTTTTTTTAACATTTTCATTTTTTCCCTATAATAAAAGACTTATTATAGGAAAAAAAGCATTTTTTGTTTTTGTAACTTTTATAACTTGTTTTTACACTTTTATGAAACATTTTTATTACTTTATTTTTTACTTGTTTTACTTGAAGACCTGCGGCACTGATCGCTGCTATAATACATTACACTACCTAGGTAGTGTAACGTATTATAAACTGTCAGTGTGACGATGAGAGTCACACTGACAGGAAGCTTATGAGGACCGGCCTCCGGCTGGTTCTCATAGGCTGTCGGCTCTGCCGTGGGGACCGGAAGTCTAGACACACAGTCTTCCTTTATGACGACACGACTCTTCGTCATGTGACCGGCCCCAATGTACTCCATGCACTCGCTGTAGACAGCCGGGGGCCACATGCAAGAACAGTATATGGGCCCCTTGCTCTGCAATATCTCATCATCGATCACCAGACTTATGTCGCTCTACCAATCCATCAGTAATTGTTAGCCATAAAAGGAATTACCTCAGGCCCTTACATGCGATCTAATACACAGAAGTAAGCGGCTTTAACCCCAGCCTGTTTTGGCCTTAAAAACCAAACCGATATTTTCAAATCTGACATGTGTCCCTTTATGTGGAAATAACTTGGGAATGCTTTTACCTATCCCAGCGATTCTGAGATTGTTTTCTTGGGACATGTTGTACTTTATATTAGTGGAAAAGTTTGGTCGATAAATTCAATATTTATTTGTGAAAAACAAGAAAATTTACAAAAATTGTGATTTTTCTATAAAATGTAAATGTATTTGCTTGTAAGATAATTAGTAATACCACACAAAATAGTTACTAGTTCACATCCCCCATATGTCTAGTTTATGTGTGCCTCGTTTTTCTCGGATGTTACAAGGCTTAGAACTTTAGCAGCAATTTCTCACATTTTCAAGAAAATTTCAAAAGGCTATTTTTTCAGGGACCAGTTCAGTCTGAAGTGGCTATGAGGGGTCCATATATTAGAAACCCCCATAAAACACCTCATTTTCAAAACTGCACCCCTAAAAGTATTCAAAACAGCATTCACAACGTGTTTTAACCCTTTAGGCGTTTCACAGGAATAACAGGTGAAATTTACAATTTATTGTTTTTTTGGTCAAAATTAATTTGTAAAGCATTTGGCCCTAGTGTGCTAATGGCATAGGCCTCTGGAGCAAAGGAGCACCCAGTGGATTTTGGGGCCTCCTTTTTTTTAAGAATATATTTTAGGCACCATGTCAGGTTTGCAGAGCTTTTGTGGTGCCAAAACAGTGGAAACCACCCCAAAAGTTACACCAATCTGGAAACTACACCCCTCAAGGAATTTTTCTAGAGGTTTTTTAGCTAAATTTATTTGAATTAGTCTGTGAAAATGAAAATCTACTTTTTTTCTAAGAAAAACGTTGAATTTTCTAATTTTTGGAAAGAATAAAGGAGAAAGAGCACCACAACATTTGTAAAGCAATTTCTCCTGATTACGGAAATATCCCATATGTGGTAATAAACTGCTGTTTGGACCCACAGCAGGGCTCAGAAGGGAAGGAGCGCCATTTGGATTTTTGGAGCACAGATTTTGTTGGGATGCTTTAAGGCCGCCATATTGCATTTGCAGAGCCCCTGAAGTATCAATACAGTGGAAACCCCAAAAAATGATGCCATTTTGGAATCTATACCCATAAAAGAAAGGAATTAATCTAGTGGCCTAGAAAACTTGTCCCCACAGTTGTTTGGTCCATGAAAAATGAAAAATCTAAATTTCTCCATTTTTGTTCCTAAGGTGTAATAGGAGAAATAGCACGGCAAAAGTTTGTACACAATTTCTACCAAGTACGGCAACACCCCATATGTGGATGTAAACTGGTGTTTAGGCACACGGTTCGGCTCAGGAAATAAGGAGCACTATGCAATATTTCAGGCCCACTATGGTGGTATTTATCATGTTGTGCCGTGATTACAGACGATTTGAGGTGTCAAAATATTATAAACCCCACAGAAGTAACCCAATTTTTGAAGCTACACCCCTCAAGAAATTTACCTAGGGGTATAGTGAGAATTGTGACTATGTGACGGACACATCTCATGGTATTCATCTAGGGGTATAGTAAGAATTATTAGTTGTGAAGTTGGCAGCCTGAAAATCCCGCACTGGAGGGAGGTGGAATGGCAGGTCCCACTGCTAACCCACCCACCATTCCATAAAATGCAGCCCAGAAAATACATTTATTAAAAAACATATGAAAATATTTTTTTTTGCTAAAGTTACACATCTACTCTGCATTTTATCCTCTCACCCAGCTTTATAACCCGGGTGAGAGGGTCACTCCCTCCATTACTATTACAGCTGCCTACAGGGCATAGTGTATTGGCTATAGGGAAAATATTTAGTTTATTTTGGGTTTTTACTAATATTACAATTAGCTATGACAGGTCTGATGACAGGCAATGACAGGTCTGATGACAGGTGATGATAGGCGATGACACATCTGATGACAGGCGATTGCAGGTCTGATGACAGGCGATGACAGGTCTGATGACAGGCGATGACAGGTCTGATGAGCGTTGTTTTTTTTACATTTCAACTGAACCATAGGAGCGGAGCGTCCACCATTGACCCTGCTGTATTTGAAAGTGTGGAAACCCTACCTACCTACCAAATTCTAAATGAGAAGTGTCGTTGCTACCTAACCAGGACCTCAGGCAGTGGGCAATCTAGGGGTATACAGCTGGGTACAGGTGATAAGAGGACTGAGGACAGGACTGAGGACAGGACTAAGGACTGGTTTGGTGACACTGATCACCAGATGATGGTGGTTGTAGTGTTTTATCAGCTGGTGAGGGGACTGATTGCCGGCTTTATGTTCATTTTCATTCCTATCTACACAGCATCTGGCTCTGTCAGTTTCCAGGACACAGTTGAGCCCTCACAGAGCAGGAGATGCTGGTAAAATAATACTTCTGCGTTGTGATTGGCCAGTCAATACAGACTGCCAAATCACAGCACTTGCCGGCACTGGACCATGATCAGGGGACTGTAGAGTGCGTACACTCCTACCGGGGGGAAGTGGCTTCACCTACTCACCTTCCCCATTAATGGCCATACCTTTTCCCAAACCCCCTGTCCCTCTAATAAGACTCAGACACTTGGGTTGGATAAATTTGGCCACAGCAGCCATTTTATTTACAAACAAACATCAAGAACAACAATTTACAAATAATAGTAACAATGGAAGGGGAGTCCTTGGAGCTACAAAAGTCTGTCACGAAACAGCCCAACTGCATAGTATTTTACTCCCAGCCGTCACCCTACTGGCTCAGGGGCACCGTTATACCTGCAGTTGGCTGACCTCAACCGCAACCACTCCCCGGGACTCCACCCAGCGGGATCCCAAATTGACCACTCCTCGGGACACCACCCAGCAGGAGCCCAAATTGACCAGACTACCAACCATAATAAATTGGGGAGGGACCATACCCCCTATGAATCCCCCCCCCCCACAGTAATTTACCACCAACTCCAAGGACCCCCAATCCGCCATACAACTGCTGCGACATTGCAAAACTGTTCCACAGCATCCTCTGGTACCTGCGGAAAAACAAAAACAACGAGCAACAAAGCGAAATACCAAAATAACCAACACAGACGAACACAACATTTTGGGAGGGAGGGTGGGACAAGCTTCCCTGTGCTGTTAACTAAAGATGGCGGCGTCCTTCCTCTCTCCTACCCTTAAGTAACCTGACCTCGCCCCACTCACATACGCCCCCTCCTAACCACACCCCTAACTCCTTAACTCCTTCCCTTCCTACATCCCTGATCATGGTGGCCTCCCCCTATGGCATTCTGCCGGGTCCAGCCTGTACTTGATCAGGGGACTGTAGAGTGCGTACACTCCTACCGGGGGGAAGTGGCTTCATCTACTCACCTTCCCCATTAATGGCCATACCTTTTCCCAAACCCCCTGTCCCTCTAATAAGACTCAGACACTTGGGTTGGATAAATTTGGCCACAGCAGCCATTTTATTTACAAACAAACATCAAGAACAACAATTTACAAATAATAATAACAATGGAAGGGGAGTCCTTGGAGCTACAAAAGTCTGTCACGAAACAGCCCAACTGCATAGTATTTTACTCCCAGCCGTCACCCTACTGGCTCAGGGGCACCGTTATACCTGCAGTTGGCTGACCTCAACCGCAACCACTCCCCGGGACTCCACCCAGCGGGATCCCAAATTGACCACTCCTCGGGACACCACCCAGCAGGAGCCCAAATTGACCAGACTACCAACCATAATAAATTGGGGAGGGACCATACCCCCTATGAATCCCCCCCCCCACAGTAATTTACCACCAACTCCAAGGACCCCCAATCCGCCATACAACTGCTGCGACATTGCAAAACTGTTCCACAGCATCCTCTGGTACCTGCGGAAAAACAAAAACAACGAGCAACAAAGCGAAATACCAAAATAACCAACACAGACGAACACAACATTTTGGGAGGGAGGGTGGGACAAGCTTCCCTGTGCTGTTAACTAAAGATGGCGGCGTCCTTCCTCTCTCCTACCCTTAAGTAACCTGACCTCGCCCCACTCACATACGCCCCCTCCTAACCACACCCCTAACTCCTTAACTCCTTCCCTTCCTACATCCCTGATCATGGTGGCCTCCCCCTATGGCATTCTGCCGGGTCCAGCCTGTACTTGATCAGGGGACTGTAGAGTGCGTACACTCCTACCGGGGGGAAGTGGCTTCATCTACTCACCTTCCCCATTAATGGCCATACCTTTTCCCAAACCCCCTGTCCCTCTAATAAGACTCAGACACTTGGGTTGGATAAATTTGGCCACAGCAGCCATTTTATTTACAAACAAACATCAAGAACAACAATTTACAAATAATAATAACAATGGAAGGGGAGTCCTTGGAGCTACAAAAGTCTGTCACGAAACAGCCCACCTGCATAGTATTTTACTCCCAGCCATCACCCTACTAGCTCAGGGGCACCGGTATACCTGCAGTTGGCTGACCTCAACCGCAACCACTCCCCGGGACTCCACCCAGCGGGAGCCCAAATTGACCACTCCTCGGGACACCACCCAGCAGGAGCCCAAATTGACCAGACTACCAACCATAATAAATTGGGGAGGGACCATACCCCCTATGAATCCCCCCCCCACAGTAATTTACCACCAACTCCAAGGACCCCCAATCCGCCACACGAACATACTTAGACACCTTTAAGTATGCAAGCCCCCACCCAACAAGAGGGCCTTTTCGATACCTTCCTGCAGGCGCAGAGTCCACAGGTCAATCCCCACGGCCGTCAGGTGCACACCATCACCTAGCTAATAATTACCCTGGCCATCCTCGAAGTCATATGACGCACGAAGACCCCCCCGTTTCTCACCACGAAACCCGAAACTGCTTGATTAACCTTTACCCTGGCTTTATTTAACCGCGGCACCGATCATGCATGCCGCCAAAACTTCCGCGGGACAATCTCTGACCACACCACCTTAATACGCGGGAAAACGGACCATAACCTGAGTAGATCGTATTTTATATCCCTGATCAACTCACGAAAAGGACGACTACCCAAATCGTTACCCCCGACATGTAACACCAAGACATCCGGGGCCCTGTCCATCAGTGCAAACCGATGCACGTCCGGCAACACCCGACTCCACAGCATCCCCCTACTCCCAAGCCACCGCACGACTACATCCTCCCGCCGAAAACCCAACTGCCGCCCGTCCGGACGAACATCCGCCCGCTCCGCCCCCCAATGAACGTAGGAATGCCCGACGATCCACACCAATCGGCCCGCGGGTCCTGAAAAATAAAACCACTGATTAACAAAACGAGTAAGGATGCAAGCGAAACATGGAGGAGGAGAGAAAAAGCGACGAGGGGAGCAGGAGGGAGTGTAGAGAAGGAGGGATTACGACTGGACTATCATATAAACCAGGGGTCTCAAGCACGCGGCCCGCGGGCTGCATGCGGCCCCTGGGGCTGTCATCTGCGGCCCGCGGGACACAGAGCCGCTAGTATAGGCTCTGCTCCGAGACTCTGGAATTCCCTGACATCGCTGTTCACATATGAACAGCGATGTCTGGGGCTTCCCCAGAGCCGGAGTCCCGAGCAGAGCGCTGGTGTCGGCTCTGCTCCGGGACTCTGTGGAATTCCCTGACATCGCTGTCCACATATGAACAGCGATGTCTGGGGCTTCCCCAGAGCCAGAGTCCCGAGCAGAGCGCTGGTGTCGGCTCTGCTCCGGGACTCTGTGGAATTCCCTGACATCGCTGTCCACATATGAACAGCGATGTCTGGGGCTTCCCCAGAGCCAGAGTCCCGAGAAGAGCGCTGGTGTCGGCTCTGCTCCGGGACTCTGTGGAATTCCCTGACATCGCTGCCCATATATGGACAGTGTGTCAGGGTCTTGCCCAGAGCGGAGGAGAGCGCTGGTGTCGACTCTGCTCCTGGACTCTGTGGAATTCCCTGACATCGCTGTCCACATATGAACAGCGATGTCTGGGGCTTCCCCAGAGCCGGAGTCCCGAGCAGAGCGCTGGTGTCGGCTCTGCTCCGGGACTCTGTGGTATTCCCTGACATCGCTGCCCATATATGGACAGTGTGTCAGGGTCTTGCCCAGAGCGGAGCAGAGCGCTGGTGTCGGCTCTGCTCCTGGACTCTGTGGAATTCCCTGACATCACTGTCCACATATGAACAGCGATGTCTGGGGCTTCCCCAGAGCCGGAGTCCCGAGCAGAGCGCTGGTGTCGGCTCTGCTCCGGGACTCTGTGGAATTCCCTGACATCGCTGTCCACATATGAACAGCGATGTCTGGGGCTTCCCCAGAGCCGGAGTCCCGAGAAGAGCGCTGGTGTCGGCTCTGCTCCGGGACTATGTGGAATTCCCTGACATCGCTGCCCATATATGGACAGTGTGTCAGGGTCTTGCCCAGAGCGGAGCAGAGCGCTGGTGTCGGCTCTGCTCCTGGACTCTGTGGAATTCCCTGACATCGCTGTCCACATATGAACAGCGATGTCTGGGGCTTCCCCAGAGCCTGAGTCCCGAGCAGAGCGCTGGTGTCGGCTCTGCTCCTGGACTCTGTGGAATTCCCTGACATCGCTGTCCACATATGAACAGCGATGTCTGGGGCTTCCCCAGAGCCGGAGTCCCGAGCAGAGCGCTGGTGTCAGCTCTGCTCCGGGACTCTGTGGAATTCCCTGACATCGCTGTCCACATATGAACAGCAATGTCTGGGGCTTCCCCAGAGCCGGAGTCCCGAGAAGTGCGCTGGTGTCGGCTCTGCTCCGGGACTCTGTGGAATTCCCTGACATCGCTGCCCATATATGGACAGTGTGTCAGGGTCTTGCCCAGAGCGGAGGAGAGCGCTGGTGTCGGCTCTGCTCCTGGACTCTGTGGAATTCCCTGACATCGCTGTCCACATATGAACAGCGATGTCTGGGGCTTCCCCAGAGCCGGAGTCCCGAGCAGAGCGCTGGTGTCGGCTCTGCTCCGGGACTCTGTGGAATTCCCTGACATCGCTGCCCATATATGGACAGTGTGTCAGGGTCTTGCCCAGAGCGGAGCAGAGCGCTGGTGTCGGCTCTGCTCCTGGACTCTGTGGAATTCCCTGACATCGCTGTCCACATATGAACAGCGATGTCTGGGGCTTCCCCAGAGCCTGAGTCCCGAGCAGAGCGCTGGTGTCGGCTCTGCTCCTGGACTCTGTGGAATTCCCTGACATCGCTGTCCACATATGAACAGCGATGTCTGGGGCTTCCCCAGAGCCGGAGTCCCGAGCAGAGCGCTGGTGTCAGCTCTGCTCCGGGACTCTGTGGAATTCCCTGACATCGCTGTCCACATATGAACAGCAATGTCTGGGGCTTCCCCAGAGCCGGAGTCCCGAGCAGAGCGCTGGTGTCGGCTCTGCTCCGGGACTCTGTGGAATTCCCTGACATCGCTGCCCATATATGGACAGTGTGTCAGGGTCTTCCCCAGAGCGGAGTCCCAAGCAGAGCGCTATTATCGGCTCTGCTCCGGGACTCTGGGGAAGCCTCTGACATCGCTGTCCATACATCGACAATGATGTCAGGGGCTTCCCCAGAGCAGGAGTCCCAGTGATGTCAGGAGCACAGCTGGAGTCCCAGGAAGAGCCTACTAGCGCTTTGCCTGGGACTACAGCTCTGGGCAAGCCCCTGACATCACTGGGGCAGCCTCTACAGAGGGCCCTGGGGCAGCCTCTACAGAGGGCACTGGGGCAGCCTCTACAGAGGGAACTCAGGCAGCCTCTACAGAGGGCACTGGGGCAGCCTCTACAGAGGGCTCTGGGGCAGCCTCTACAGAGGGCTCTGTGGCAGCCTCTACACAGGGCACTGGGGCAGCCTCTACAGAGGGCACTGTGGCAGCCTCTACAGAGGGCACTGTGGCAGCCTCTACAGAGGGCACTGGGGCAGCCTCTACAGAGGGCACTGTGGCAGCCTCTACAGAGGGCACTGTGGCAGCCTCTACAGAGGGCACTGTGGCAGCCTCAACATAGGGCACCCTCTACAGAGGACACTGTGGCAGCCTCTACAGAGGGCACTGTGGCAGCCTCTAGGGAGGGCACTGTGGCGTTATCTACAAGTGGGTGTGTGACAGTATCTGAAGAGGACACTGGCATTATCTAGGGGTGTGTTGCATTATCTACAGAGGGCACTGTGGCCTTATCTACAGAGGGCACAGTGGCCTTATCTACAGAGGGCACTGTGGCCTTATCTACAGAGGGCACTGTGGCCTTATCTACAGAGGGCACTGTGGCCTTATCTACAGAGGGCACTGTGGCCTTATCTACAGAGGGCACTGTGGCTTTATCTACAGAGGGCACTGTGGCCTTATCTACAGAGGGCACTGTGTGTTGCATTATCCACAGAGGGTACTGCGGCAGCATCCACAGAGGGCACTGTGGCAGCATCCACAGAGGGCACTGCGGCACTATCTAAAAAGGGGCTGCCCAATCTTGACATGTGTGCTAACTGAGCCGCCGGACTGCATTTAGCGACACTTAAACTGGAAAGTTGGATTGTTGAAATAAGCACGTGGAGAAATATCTCAAATTTTAAACCTAGCGCTATTATTATAGTAATGTAGTATTATTATTCTAGTAATATAGTGTTATAGTAGTTCAAATAACTAATTGATTAACAATAATTTAGTATTGTATCAAATTTGAAAGTAATGCGGCCCGTCAACTTCCCATTTTTTCTATATGCGGCCCACTTACCCGGCCGAGTTTGAGACCCCTGATATAAACTGAGGGCGCACATACAGCTGGAAACGGCGGGAATCCCATCGACCTATCCGCTTTACCACTTCCTCACCCAATCCCCATGCCACCGCCTCTGTCGCTGCCCCAATCCGAAAAGAATGGGGGGAAAACTGCTAATTTTTCGACTCCACATCTTCCCAGAAGTAACCATAGCAACCAATTCAAAAGATGAGAGTTGGTAGGTAGATTGGAGGGTCTGATAAGTGACAACCATAGCCCACCATGCAGTAACAGCCAGATCCTCTAGAGGTAACAGCTACTGCCACCATTATAGTGACAGCTACTGACCCCAATAATAGTGACAACTACTGACCCCAATAATAGTGACAGCTACTGACTCCAATAATAGTGACAGCTACTGACCCCAATAACAGTGACTGCTACTGACCCCAATAACAGTGACAGCTACTGACCCCAATAATAGTGACAGCTACTGACCCCAATAATAGTGACAACTACTGACCCCAATAATAGTGACAGCTACTGACTCCAATAATAGTGACAGCTACTGACCCCAATAATAGTAACAGCTACTGACCCCAATAACAGTGACAGCTACTGACCCCAATAACAGTGACAGCTACTGACCCCAATAATAGTGACAGCTACTGACACCAATAATAGTGACAGCTACTGACCCCGATAATAGTGACAGCTGCAACCCCCAATAATAGTGACAGCTACTGACCCCAATAATAGTGACAGCTACTGACCCCAATAATAGTGACAGCTACTGACCCCAATAATAGTGACAGCTACTGACCCCAATAATAGTGACAGCTACTGACCCCAATAATAGTGACAGCTACTGACCCCAATAACAGTGACAGCTACTGACCCCAATAATAGTGACAGCTACTGACCCCAATAATAGTGACAGCTTTTGAACCCAATAATAGTGACAGCTACTGATCCCAATAATAGTGACAGCTACTGACCCCAATAATAGTGGCAGCTACTGACTCAATAATAGTGACAGCTACTGACCCCAATAATAGTGACAGCTACTGACCCCAATAATAGTGACAGCTACTGACCCCGATAATAGTGACAGCTACTGACCCCAATAATAGTGACAGCTACTGACCCCAATAATAGTGACAGCTACTGACCCCAATAATAGTGACAGCTACTGACCCCAATAATAGTGACAGCTACTGACCCCAATAATAGTGACAGCTACTGACCCCAATAATAGTGACAGCTACTGACCCCAATAATAGTGACAGCTACTGACCCCAATAATAGTGACAGCTACTGACCCCAATAATAGTGACAGCTACTGACCCCAATAATAGTGACAGCTACTGATCCCAATAATAGTGACAGCTACTGACCCCAATAACAGTGACAGCTACTGACCCCTATAACAGTGACAGCTACTGACCCCAATAATAGTAACAACTACTGACCCCAATAACAGTGACAGCTACTGACCCCAATAACAGTGACAGCTACTGACCCCAATAATAGTGACAGCTACTGACACCAATAATAGTGACAGCTACTGACCCCGATAATAGTGACAGCTGCAACCCCCAATAATAGTGACAGCTACTGACCCCAATAATAGTGACAGCTACTGACCCCAATAATAGTGACAGCTACTGACCCCAATAATAGTGACAGCTACTGACCCCAATAATAGTGACAGCTACTGACCCCAATAATAGTGACAGCTACTGACCCCAATAATAGTGACAGCTACTGATCCCAATAATAGTGACAGCTACTGACCCCAATAACAGTGACAGCTACTGACCCCAATAATAGTGACAGCTACTGACCCCTATAACAGTGACAGCTACTGACTCCTATAACAGTTTTCTGACGCGAACAATAACATCTTATTTATGGTGAATGATGAAGGGCTTAAAAAACTTCAAAAAACAATAAAAATAAAGATAAATTATTGGAGCACTCCACTTTATTTTTTTATTGCACCCTCCATTTGTACATTGGTGTTTCAGTGGGGTGCTGTGAGCAAAATACTTACCGATCCCCGCATCTTGTATTTTTCGGGTCCAACGCCGCTCACGTGACCTTCCCCCAGACTTGTCTGAAGTTACTGTGCTTTTGAATAAACCGGAACTCAGGCTCTCAATGCATTCCTATGGGAGCCAGAACGAGGCCACAACGAGGCCAGAACGAGGCTCCATAGGAATGCATTGACTTCCAGGAATTCTGAACAGCAGTGATTCTAGACCAGGTCAGAATGGACCCGGAAAACGACAGGATTCGGGGATCGGTAAGTATTTCTACACACAGCACTCCAGTGAAACACCAATGTACAAATGGAGGGTGCAATAAAACAATAAAGTGGAGTGCTCCTTTAAATGCTAATTTAAATGTACTGCAAAATGGTCACAATGAAGGAAGACAAAAGCGGAAAAAATTATTTGCAGCTTAATCGACAAAATTGGTTGCAACATCAAGGGGTTAATAATTATATTACATGCAGATCACTGTATACAGCTTCTCAGTTCCCCAGGGGCATACGGTTGGGAGCTTTGACTGGCGGGGTCACTTTAAGAATAAATAAATGGGGGGTGGCATCACATCATCCTGATCTACAGGGATTGGCCAGTGATCACATGGTAGGGGGGCTATAGAGCTCCCTATAAGATAGTAATGCCCTTCGTCCTCTTTGGACCCTGCAGCTTGGCGTCTTTCCCTCCCCCACTCCCTCTCTTGATTTGACTCCTTAATGACACGACCAATTTATTTTTTTTTATTTTAGTTTATTACTATTTGTGGGGTGAAATTAGCAAAAAAAAAAAAAAAAAGCAAATGCGCCATTTTCTGGGGGATTTTGTTTTTACGGCGTCTATTGTGCAGTAATAACTACATGTTCACTTTATTCTACGGATTAATACGATTACGGTGATATCGACTTTATATTTTTTTCATGTTTTACCACTTTGTAAAACTATTTGTTAAAAAAATTTGTTTTGTGTCACCAAATTCTGAGAGCCATAACTTTTTTATGTTTCCGTTGATTGAGCGATGTGAGGGCTTTTGTTGTTACCATTTTGGGGTGCGACTTTTTGACTAGGTTTTATTCTATTTTTTGGGGAAACTAACGTGACCAAAAAACAGCAATTTGGGTGTTTTAAACATTTTTATTGTTTTTTTTACGGTGTTCAGCGAGTGGGTTAGATAACATCAGATTGTAATAGTTCGGACTTTTGCAAACGCGGCGATATCAGTTATGCTAACTTATATGTTGTTTAACATTACTTTAGGGAAAAAATGGGAAGAGGGAATTTTTTAGAAATGTAAATATTATTTTTGGGATACTTGTAAAAAACTTTATTTTCCTTTTTAAAATTCAGTTTAGAAGTCCCCCTAGTGGAATTGAACCAGCGATTATTGGATTGCTCAAACGATCCACTGCAATACTAACGTACTACAGTATATCATGATTTTTACAGCCACCTATGAAGCCCTGCCGGAGAACAAAGATGGCAGACCCTTCATTACGCCCCCGGGCTGCCATGATAACCATCGGCATCCCGCTATAGCATCGTGGGGGCACAAGGGCACGTCAGTGGGGGTCGCCCCTCTCATACTAATGCTTTAGATGCTGCGGTCGTGATTGACTGTGGCATCTAAGGGGTTAAACGGGAAGACTCAAAGTGATTTTTGATTCTGTCCGTTGCAGTGAGGTGTTGGCTATATTACACAGCGAATACCCGCTAAGTATGGAGCGAGCTCAGCCCGTGATCCCGCTCCATACTTTCCCTTAACGACTGCCAAGTACATGTATGAGGAATCTTGTTAAGGAGTTAGGGTATGTTCACACGCAGTGGTTTCAGACGTAATTCGGGAGTTTTAAGCCTCGAATTACGCATTAAAAAACACCCATAATACGCCTACAAACATCTGCCCATTGCTTTCAATGGGAATTACGATGTTCTGTTCCCACGAGCCTTTATTTTACGCGTCGCTGTCAAAATACGGCGCGTAAAATGACGGCTCGTCAAAAGAAGTGCAGGTCATTTCTTGGGACGTGTGAAGGTGTTTTTCATTGACACCATTGAAAAACAGCTCCAAAAACGTCCGTAAAGAACGCCGCGAAAAACGCGAGTTGTTAAAAAAAGTCTGAAAATCAGGAGTTATTTTCGCCTGAAAACAGCTCCGTATTTTCAGACGTTTTTGAGTTTGCGTGTGAACATAGCCTTAAATGTCATTTTGTTGATAATTGTTTCAGAGTTTTTATGTTCATCCTGTTTTGATCATTTTGTTCTGTTCCAGATGTCACAGCGGCGGTTCTTGGAGGATCTTGTCTCTACCGTTCGTGAAATCACCCGGAAACAACTGGAGCATGCCCATCGCGCCTGCAATGTTCTGGCACCCAGGGTGACATGTTTATCTTGCAATGTGTTTATCCAACCAGCGGACAACGTCCTCAAATTTATTATTAATAATAAAAGCTGTGGCCGACCCCACTTTACCCCACATCTTGGTCTGGGTCTCAGTTATTTCATATAAATGTTAGAGGTTGTGTTATATGGGGGTGATGCCATCATTGGTCCTGTCAGTCTTGTTTTACCAAATTTAATCCCCTGTGATACAATGCCATCACCCAAAACAACATGGAAAAATCAATGGAGGGGGGTAAATACTTTTTATTAGCACAGTATAACAGATGACCTTACATTTACCTCTGTGAAAAAAGACGCTAAAATGTCACTACATCAATGACTTGTGTTCTGGGGTCTGCGAAGCCCATAGCAGATATAAGTTCATAGCTGATACTAAACCATGGCAGCTCCAGAGCAGAACTGACCTTACTGTGACATCATGATGACATCACGGAGCTATGATGTCACAGAGAGATAATGAGAGGTTATAAATATTCACGTGACAGCTGCGCGGTCTTACTTTCTGTGAATTGACACAGAGCGCGATTTTCTAATTGATTGGCGACTTTTCATTATTATGGAAATCAATGGACTGGGATTCTTCACCATCTTCTTGGCCTTTTGGTGTGTGGCCTGGCTCTCTGGTAGCTACACACTGACTGTTATCAACAGCCATGCCCCTCCACTGATGTACATCAGGTAAGATGGAGAATTACACGACTTTTATAGTTTGGGAATGTATAAGGTAATTACTTAACCCCTTAAGGACGCAGCCTAGTTTGGGCCTTAAGGCTCAGAGCCCATTTTTCAAATCTGACATATTTCACTTTATGTGGTAATAACGTCGGAATGCTTAAACCTATCCAAGCGATTCTGAGATTGTTTTCTCGTGACACTTTGGGCTTCATGTTCGTGGTAAAATTTGGTCGATATATTCAGTCTTTATTTGTGAAAAATTGCAAAATTTAGAGAAAATTTACAAAAAATAGCATTTTTCAGAATTTAAATGCATGTGCTTGAAAAACAGACGGTTATACCACCCAAAATAGTTACTAGTTCACATTTCCCATATGTCTACTTTAGATTGGCATCGTTTTTTGAACATTCTTTTATTTTTCTTGGACGTTACAAGGCTTAGAACATAAACAGCAATTTCTCATATTCTTAAGAAAATTTCAAAAGCCTTTTTTTGAAGGTGCCAGTTCAGTTCTGAAGTGGATTTGAGGGGCCTATGTATTAGAAACCCCCATAAAACACCCCATTTTAAAAACTAGACCCCTCAAAGTATTCAAAACAGCATATAGAAAGTTTTTTAACCCTTCAGGCATTTCACAGGAATTAAAGCAAAGTGGAAATTAAATTTGCAAATTTCATTTTTTCTGCTGAATTTCAATTTTATTCAATTTTTTTTTAGTAACAGAGAAGGGTTTACCAGAGAAACACTACTAAATATGTATTGTCCAGATTCTGCAGTTTTTAGAAATGTCCCACATGTGGCCCTACTGCGCTCGTGGACTAAAACACAAGCCCTAGAAGCAAAGAAGCACCTAGTGCATTTTGAGGCCTCTTTTTTATTAGAATATATTTTAGGCAGCATGCCAGGTTTGAAGAGGCGTTGAGGTATCAAAACAATGGAAACCCACCAGAAGTGACCCCATTTTGGAAATTACACCCCTCAAGGAATTCATTTATGGTTTTTGTTATCATTTTGACCGCACAGTTTTTTCACAGCACCTATTTGAATTGGGCTGTGAAATGAAAAAAATGATATTTTTTCCAATAAAATGTCATTTTTGATCAAATTTTCTTATTTTCACAGGGAACAACATACCCCATTTTGTTGCCCAATTTGTCCTTAGTGCGGCAATACCCCATTTGTGGTGATAAACTGCCGTTTGGGCCCATGGGAGGGCTCAGAAGGAAAGGAGCGCTATGTGTTTGTTGGAGTCCAGATTTTGCTGGATTGGTTTTCGGGTGCCATGTCGCATTTGCAGAGCCCCAGAGGTATCAAAGCAATGGAAACGCACCAGAAGTGACCCCATTTTGGAAACTACACCCCTCAAGGAATTCATTTATGGTTTTTGTTATCATTTTGACCGCACAGGTTTTTCACAGCACCTATTTGAATTGGGCTGTGAAATGAAAAAAATTATATTTTTTCCAATAAGATGTCATTTTTGATCAAAATTTCTTATTTTCACAGGGAACAACATACCCCATTTTGTTGCCCAATTTGTCCTTAGTGCGGCAATACCCCATTTGTGGTGATAAACTGCCGTTTGGGCCCATGGGAGGGCTCAGACAGAAAGGAGCGCTATGTGTTTGTTGGAGTCCAGATTTTGCTGCATTGGTTTTCGGGTGCCATGTTGCATTTGCAGAGCCCCAGAGGTATCAAAGCAATGGAAACCCACCAGAAGTGACCCCATTTTGGAAACTACACCCCTCAAGGAATTCATTTATGGTTTTTGTTATCATTTTGACCGCACAGTTTTTTCACAGCACCTATTTGAATTGGGCTGTGAAATGAAAAAAATGATATTTTTTCCAATAAGATGTCATTTTTGATCAAAATTTCTTATTTTCACAAGGAACAACATACCCCATTTTGTTGCCCAATTTGTCCTTAGTCCGGCAATACCCCATTTGTGGTGATAAACTGCCCTTTTTGGGCCCATGGGAGGGCTCAGAAGGAAAGGACCACCATTTGGCCTACTGGAGCTTTTCTGGTGCTAAGTCATGTGTGCAGAAGCCCCTGAGGTACCAGTACAGTTGAAACCCCCGAGAAGTGACCCCATTTTAAAAACTACACCCCTTAAGACATTCATCTAGAGGTGTAGTGAGCATTTTGACCCCACAGGTACTGTGTAAAAGATAATGCGCAGCAGATGGTGCAGTGTGAGATTTGCAATTTTATATATATATATGCCATTTCAGTGTCCAATATAGTGTGCCCAGCATGCGCCACCGGAGATATACACCCCTTAAATTGTAATGTGGGTTCTCCTGGGTACGACAATACCCTACATGTGGCTGTTATCAGCTGCCTGGGCATACGGCAGGGCTCAGAAGGGAAAGATGAGGGGGGTAAGCTGTGCGGAGTGCATCAGGGTAAATTGAAAATCAAGGGATGTATGATACATTTTAAAACAATCTTTTATACAGAGCCCTGGTTTTTCGGGACACGTGTCACATTGGTATATTGTGTTCTTCCTTATCCCCCTCTTATAGCAGACTCTGCACCTCTTTTGACTCTTTCCCTTTCCACCGGTTTGGGGACCTTCTCCTGGAAAGTGTTGCCCTGGTACGATGCGCCCCCCCTTCCTGGTCCCTAAAGATTAGATCTTGAAATTCCAGGAAAGTTCCCCTCTGGCCTGCACATCGACGTAGCACATACGCATTGTACAAAGCCATCTGTATGATGTGCCCGGCCAGCTTCTTATACTACACCGCATGGCGCTGTAGGGCTTCAGGACTTGATTTGACAAGTCCATCCCTCCCATGTACCTATTGTAGTCCAGGATGCAGTCTGGTTTGGGGGTGGCCTTTCCTTCATATATCCTAAACCTGTAGGTATACCCTGATGCACTCTCGCACAGCTTATACATCTTCACGCCATACCTTGCCCTCTTACCTGGCAGGTACTGGCGGAATTGAACCCTCCCTTTAAAATGTACCAGGGACTCATCAATAGAAAAACACTTCTCGGGGGTGTATGCTTGGGAAAACCGGGCACTGGAACGGTCTAATAGGGGTCTCCGTTTATACAAACGGTCAAAACTGGGGTAATCTCGGAGTGGGCACGGCTCATTATCAGTATAATGTAAGAAGCGAAGTATTGCCTCATTTATTTATTTTTTTAGGTTCCAGTTCATTTCTGAAGTTGCTTTGAGGGGCCCATATATTAGAAACCCCTATCAAACACCCCATTTTAGAAACTAGACCCCTCAAAGTATTCACAACAGCATTTAGAAAGTTTATGAACCCTTTAGGTGTTTCACAGAAATTTAGAGCAAAGTAGAGGTGAAATTTACTCTTTTTATACCATTTTTTTTATAACACAAAAGGATTTATCAGTGAAACACAACTTAATACTTATTGCCCAGATTCTGCAGTTTGAGAAATATCCCACATGTGGCCCTAGTGCGGTAATGGACTGAAGCGCCGGCCTCCGAAGCAAAGGAGCACCTAGCGGATTTTGAGCCCTCTTTTTTATTAGGCACCATGTCCGGTTTGAAGAGGTCTTGTGGTGCCAAAACATTGGAAACCCCCCAAAAGTGACCCCAATTTGGAAACTATACCCCTTGAGGAATCCATTGTAGTTTTCATGGGGTGCATGCGGCTTTTTGATCAGTTTTTATTCCATTTTTAGGTGGCGTGGTGACTAATAAACAGCAATTCTACTATTGTTTTTGTATACTTTTTTTTTTACAGCGTTCACCGTGCGCTATAAATGATATATTAACTTTATTCTGCGGGGCGATACGATCACGGCGATACCAGATGTTTATAGTTTTTTTTTATGTCTTATGGCGTTTGCACAATAAAATACGTTTTGTAAACAATCATTCACTTTTTGTGTTACCTTATTCTAAGAGCCATAACGTTTTTATTTTTCAATCAATAAAGCCGTGCGAGGACTTATTTTTTGCGTAACGAACTGTATTTTCCATCAGTACCATTTTTAGGTACATGCGACTTTTTGATCTCTTTTTATTCCATTTTTTGGGAGGTGAAGTGACCAAACAATTGTGATTGTGGTACGGTTTATTAATATTTTTTTTTACGGCGTTCACCGTGCGGGATAAATAACAAAATAATTTTGTAGTTCAGGCCGTTACGGACGCGGCGATACCAATTATGTATAGTTTATTTGTTTGTTTATATATTTTTATTAATAATAAAGGCCTGATAAGGGAAAAAGTGGGACTTTTACTTTTATTACTTTTAAAACTTTTATTTTCTTATTTTTACACATCTTTTTTTAACTTTTTTTTTACTTTATTACTTTGTCCCACTAGGGGACATGAGGGCAGGAGGCCCTGATCGCTATTCTAATACACTGCACTACATGCGTAGTGCAGTGTATTAGAACTGTCAGCTACTCACTGACAGCAAGCATAGTGGGTCCTGACGTTGTCAGGACCCACTAGGCTTCCGTCTATGGCATAGCCGGACGCCATTGTTTGGTGTCCGGTTGCCATAGTCACCATCGCCGGCCGCTATCGCGTAGCAGGCCGGCGATGGCAGCTTAACCCCTAAAAAGCCGCGATCTCTATAGAACGCGGCTTTTAAGGGGTTAATCAGCGGGGACACAGCGATCGGTCCCCGCTGTAGGAGCTGTGACAGCTGCTGAACAAGACAGCAGCGTCACAGCTCCTGTATGTGTCGGGAGGACGGCCGAAACGGCCGTTACTCCCGAGACGTACTATTACGGCATGGAGCGCGAACGATACAGCTGCCATGACGTAATAGTACGTCAAGGAGCGGGAAGGGGTTAAATAAGGAGGAAATTATCTAATTAACAAAATGGCTTCCATTACCCAGAGGAGCCGCAAGAGGACAGAGAAACGCATCTCCTCAGTCCTATAGATTATTATCTGACTGCTGATTATTAAGATAAAACATTTCTGACAATTTTTCTATATTATTTAACATTGAGCGTTTTTCTTTTTCTTTTACAGTGAAACGGGAAATTTCTTTCCCGAAAATATCCTGTTTAGAATAGGATTCATAGGAATGGCCATTGCCTGTAAGTAAATATCACGGAAGTGATTATAATATGCTCTTACTTCTGGGGGATGGCGGGTTATTATAAAAAGTCTTATATCTGATTATATTACTCTGGGGTCAAACCTACATTTATTTTTTACAAAAATGTGATTACTACGTCAGTGAGAGATGCAGGCCGGTTGCTAGGGACTCATTGCTGGACAAGACTGTGGTTGTTAGGTAGTGTATCCCTAGCAACCAGACTGTCAGACATGACTCAGACTTGGCATCAATCGCACCCTGCCCCCATCTCAGCCTGCAGTAGTAATCAAAATTTTCTAAAAAATAAAAATAAAGTTTTGTTAATTTCAACTGATAATAATTGTCCGGATTAGACGATGCAGATAAATGTTCCCGTCCATTATTGAAGGTTTCTTGTTGGTTTAGCATTTGGTCCGCGTTTCATAGATGTTATTAGGTTGTTTTACACGTGGTACAGGATTAATTCGGCTCATTTGCTCTTTTTCAGCTCTGGGCCTGACGTTTCTACACTATAAGTACATCATGCTCCATGCTGAAGCCTTTGGGGATCGTCAGGCCTTGGTTCAAAAGATCCTCCTGGCAATTGGATGGTCATCATGCGTCGGGACAGCCATGATGGCTACATTCTCGGTTAGTTAATAAATGTTTTACGTTAATAGGGTTGTCCCATCTTCACTAAATAGGGACCCGCTGGCAATTAGCTAATTACTGTAGGTCCGGCAGCTGAAGCCCTGGTGATCATGATCAGCGGTTATCACCGAGTGGCCACACACTAAAGTGGTATTACATGGCTTATTAGAATGAATGGACGGCCATGTAATAGATGTGTGTCCTCAATCCCCCAAGAGCAGAAGCCATTTTTTGTTAGTGGCTTTCTGCTCTGTCTAATAGGGAAGCAGGAGACCCCCCTCTATATCCATTATGTCTCTGGGGTTATTATATCAGAACACGTTAATTAGGATTTATTGGGAAGTTCTGAGGGTAAATTAGTGATTAGTTCCATAAGATTTGCTCTAACCTCTGTCTGCTTGTTTTCTAGACCTACTATTATCCAATAACTCACCGGATTAATGCTTGCATTGCATTCGGGTTTGGCAGCCTTTACAACCTTTGGCAGTCCATACTACTCTACAAATTGTCCGAAAGCCGAAACTTCATCAGCCATTTCAGACTGGCGTCCTGCATAATGGCCGTGACCTTAGTGGTTTCATGTATCCTTTCTTAAATAATATTTGAATGGAATCCAACCGTCCTTGTCTTTAGGTTCACATGTAGAAAACTTCAGATCCTGAGGTGATCATTTCCCTTCATTTTCTGATCTCTGCCGTCAGATGGCGACATGCTGGTGTAACACAGCGTCATCTGGTAACATTGTTCAGCTTCTTGCAGGAAGATGCTGAATAGAAAGCAGCGGTACTGTCATTGCTATATATGTATTATATTAACATTTATCTTACATAAAAGTGTAGTAAATCCTATAAGACACTTACTAAACATAAGAAACTTTATTTTCCTATATAATAAATTACCAGTCATTGGAAATAAGGTATCCGTATACACCCACCTGTGCGCTGGAGATCAGTGTGTAAAGGTATGTACAGTATATCTCATACATAATATCAAGTTATTGACATGCTGAGCTGCTGGTACAAACCAGTCGATGTAAAATTCCTTTAATCCGGTATTAATGAGATTATTCTGGATTATTGTATAGATTTTATTTGTACCCCTAGATGCCGTTCTATAGGAAAACAATTGGACCTATAATCTTTGTGCTCGTTCTCAGCACCATGGTGATCGTGACGTCCGCAATGTAATGGATATGGTGTCATATGACAATGGGTCAGGTCCATTTTGGCATCGCCGTCAGTCACATGACTCCATGTAATAAACATTAATGCGGCAAAACCTCGGCTGGGGCGGAAAGTTCTTGTTTTGCGCAATTTTTTCTATATTAATTTTGATATTTTTTTAACAGATCAGTGAAATGACATCAAAGATCATAGAGTGGTCGATGTTGGTCCTCATTCTGGTGAATGTATTGAGCTATTATCAGAATATGCAGGTCAGTAGACGTCACCTCATTATCACCTCGTATACCTGACCTCGTAATAACATTATTATTCATCTCTACAATCATGGGGTTTATAATGTGGATATTTGTTTCTTTTCTTAGAGTTTATCTATAACAATTACCTGGAAAAGCTTCACCATCTCCAAGAGCGAGAAGAACCATTTATAAACAATGGACACTACAGATGAGGTGGAATGGCACGTCACAGCCGAGCAGGAACTTCTCTGGGAACATCCTAAACTGCTTAACTCCAGAGATGGCGACCAATCCACCAGCTCCAACCTTTCTCCCAAATATCATCTTACATCAGGGAGAAAGAGCTACAAGAACCGTTTATGACCAGCGGACTCTACAGCGAGGTGGAATAACAAGTCACAGCCGAGCAGGAACATCTCAAACTGCAAAGGCTCTGGAAATGCCACGAAATCTACCAGCTCCAACCTTTCTCCAAAAAACAACTTACATCAGGGAGAAAGATCTACAAGATCCGTTTATGACCAGCGGACTCTACAGCGAGGTGGAATGGCACGTCACAGCCGAGCAGGAACATCTCAAACTGCAAAGGCTCTAGAAATGCCACGAAATCTACCAGCTCCAAGCTTTCTCCAAAAAACAACTTACATCAGGGAGAAAGATCTACAAGATCCGTTTATAACCAGCGGATTCTACAGCGAGGATAAATGGCACGTCACAGCCGAGCAGGAATATCTCAAACTGCAGAAGCTCCGGTTATACAACCAAGTGCCGAGACATCCACCACCTCCAACCTTTCTCCCAAATATCATCTTACCACAAGGAGAGAGAAGCAGCGGACTGTTTACTATCCTCATGGTCATTGTTTGTTGGCTTATAAAACGGTTTAGTAAAGTCATTTTCTACCACCTGAAACCTGTTTTTGTCTTTATTACTGTCAATAATAATAATAATAATAATCCTGAGTCTTCCATAGATCTGTCCTCATGAACCTGGAGGAATAAGAACGTCTCAATGTTTTTGTAGCAAAATTCAGATTTATGAAAAATATAATTATATTTTTTACACTATAAGACGTACATTTTATCAATAAAAAAATCTTGCTACAAAATGTGTACACGTGATAGTCCGGACTCAGGGGAGCCTGGCGGCCCCTTATTAAACCTAATGAGAGGCCCCCCTTTAGAGCGAATAGCGTGGGGGACACATGGGATCACTTCGCACCCCCTTTTACCCTTTTTTCTTCTTTCTTTTCCCTTATTCTGTTCCCTTGTTTTTCCTATATTCTGCTTTTCCCCCTATTTTGTCTTTTGGTGTCTTCTCACACCCCTTCTTTGGGGTGTGGCTTTACGGTATTTACCTTGTTCTAGAAGTTTCCTCAGGTTTGACCTTGTGACCAGGCAGATGTTGGCAACAGTCCAGGGATTGGTTTGAGGAGCTGAGCGGCGGGAAATCCTGGAGGATAAAAGGATGTCTGGTCCGATCAGCAGATTGTCTGAAGAAGCTGTTTGAAGCAGCCCCGCCCACCCTCCCTTGTTCAAGGACAGAATTCCCGCCCACCCTCCGTTGTTTAAGGACAGAATTCCCGCCCACCCTCCCTTGTTCAAGGACAGAATTCCCGCCCAACCTCCCTTGTTCAAGGACAGAATTCCCGCCCACCCTCCCTTGTTCAAGGACAGAATTCCCGCTCACCCTCCCTTGTTCAAGGACAGAATTCCCGCCCACCCTCCCTTGTTCAAGGACAGAATTCCCGCTCACCCTCCCTTGTTCAAGGACAGAATTCCCGCTCACCCTCCGTTGTTCAAGGACAGAATTCCCGCCCACCCTCCCTTGTTCAAGGACAGAATTCCCGCTCACCCTCCCTTGTTCAAGGACAGAATTCCCGCCCACCCTCCGTTGTTCAAGGACAGAATTCCCGCCCACCTTCCCTTGTTCAAGGACAGAATCCCCGTCGCGGAGTTTGTTAGTGGGTTGTCTCGCAGCTAATGCTGTGTGGACAAGTGCTTGTTTATTGGACGTTTCATTATTGGACATTATTTATTTAATTATTTATTTATTAATTCATTCAAGTTGATTATAAAGATTTATTAATATTTTTATGTTACCCATAATGAACACCACAGCCTTTTACTTCCAACTATATTGTATGCTTGACTTTTATTTAAAGAGGCTCTGTCACCAGATTTTGCAACCCCTATCTGCTATTGCAGCAGATCGGCGATGCAATGTAGATTACAGTAACGTTTTTATTTTAAAAAAACGAGCATTTTTGGCCAAGTTATGACCATTTTTGTAGTTATGCAAATGAGGCTTGCAAAAGTCCAAGTGGGTGTGTTTAAAAGTACAAGTCCAAGTGGGTGTGTATTATGTGCGTACATCGGGGCGTTTTTAATACTTGTACTAGCTGGGCGCTGTGAAGAGAAGTAACATCCTCTTCTCTTCAGAACGCCCAGCTTCTGACAGTGCAGACCTGTGACGTCACTCACAGGTCCTGCATCGTGACGGCCACATCGGCACCAGAGGCTACAGCTGATTCTGCAGCAGCATCAGCGTTTGCAGGTAAGATCGACATCATCATGATCTACAGGGATTGGCCAGTGATCACATGGTAGGGGGGCTATAGAGCTCCCTATAAGATAGTAATGCCCTTCGTCCTCTTTGGACCCTGCAGCTTGGCGTCTTTCCCTCCCCCACTCCCTCTCTTGATTTGACTCCTTAATGACACGACCAATTTAGTTTTTTTTATTTTAGTTTATTACTAAACAAAAAAAAAAACAGCAAATGCACCATTTTCTGGGGGATTTCGTTTTTACGGCGTCTATTGTGCAGTAATAACTACATGTTCACTTTATTCTACGGATTAATACAATTCCTGCCTCGCTGCCGGACAACTGTCTCGCACTGAAAATATGATCGCACTGTGTTCGGTCCGGTACTTGCGCCCGAAATACGTCCGTCAATTACGTACGTAATGACCTAATGACCTCGTGTGAACATACCCTCATAGTTCGGACTTTTGCAAACGCGGCGATATCAGGACTGCAAGGACCCATTGTCCACCTAATTTGCCCAGGACCTTATACCATCCTTCTTTAAATAAAACACCAACACCTTCTTTATGGAAATGTGGAAGTGGCCACAGCTTTATTATTATTTACAACCATCGACATGAAGACATATATATATTTCTTTCTCTCCTTCTCCTGAAATGCCGATGCTCCCTGTACTCCATCAGGCATGTAGGGTGCTAACTCTGTCTTCTTTGCCGTACTTTCCGCCAGCTGTGACATCTACAAAAGAACCAGAAAAACACCAGAACATAACCGTAGAAATTTTTTTAAAACCAAAACCAACACCACAAGGGGAGGGAGGGCGGGTGTTTCTCCCGCTGCAGCTTGAAGGTAAGAGGGCGTTCTGCCCCAAACCCCAGCCTTATATCTCCTTAACCAGGCCCCTCTTACCCCTTGTTCACCAATCCTGGTCCTGGGCATTATTTAAACGTTCCATCCTTCTTTAACCCCTCGCAGTCCCTGACACTCTCCCTAGACGCTTCAGTGTCTGCAAGACTGCAAGGACCCATTGTCCACCTTACCTGCCCAGGACCTTATACCATCCTTCTTTAAATAAAACACCAACACCTTCTTTATGGAAATGTGGAAGTGGCCACAGCTTTATTATTATTTACAACCATCGGCATGAAGACATATATATATATTTTCTTTTCTCTCCTTCTCCTGAAATGCCGATGCTCCCTGTACTCCATCAGGCATGTAGGGTGCTAACTCTGTCTTCTTTGCCGTACTTTCCGCCAAGGAGGGGAACTGAGAAACCTACTCAGTCCCTCGACCACCCCCACCAAGCAACGCCAGTCCTCTCTCGGCACCATCCAACAAATCTAACAGAAAGATATCGAGCCCAATATCATTGAGGTGTACCCCATCCGGCGCCAGCAAATCTGCATTATCCCCTTCCAAGGATTGGTGCCGCAGCCCAACTCCACCTATCAAGCGAACGAACCGCGACACCCGCACATTAAGCAACCTGCGCACTCTCTCCAACGCTGCCAAGTTCCTGGCACCCCGCCACACCGTCCGCGCCACTATCTCAGACCATACCACCACGCAGCGAGCGAACAGATCCTGTAAACGCGCCAAATCTGTCCGAATTAATGATAACAACTCGGCCATTTTAACTTGGCCGATATCATTCCCCCCGGCGTTAATGATCAGGACAACAGGTCCGTCAGTGTGCCTCGGAACTGCCACTACTTCTGGCAGCAACTGCACCCACCGTAGTCCCCGGACACCTCTCCAGTGGACGTCGGCCTGTGAGAGGCCCAAATTCGGACTCAACGGCCTCCGTACTGCTCGGACCGCCGCCCAATGCACATATGAGTGCCCCAGGATCCACACCTGGGGGCGCCGCGACCCTAACAAAAAGAGAAGTCGAGCTAAATTCCAGGTCAAATGAGAGAAAGGATACAGACAGGAATAGCATAACACGATACCCGGAAAGAACCGAGGAAGGAGGGGAGGGGGGAAGAGAGGGAGGGGAGGGGGGCAACACAAGGGGGGAAAAAAGAAGAACTAACAGAGGGACCACCATAATTAATCACACTTTAAAACCAAATCCGGTCGCACATACGACTTATAGCTATTCGAACACCATCTACCCAAACGCATGATAGCCACTGAATCCGTGGCAGCGCCAATCCTAAACGAATGCGTACCAAACTCGCCCGGTGGCAGCCCCAGGTATTTCTGCCCAGCCTTAAAAACCGCCTCAAATTGAAAGCGCGACAATGCTGAACCATCTTGATGTATCAAGAATTGAGCCCCGGCCGCCCGGACAGACACAAATTCTTGAACCAACCTTACTAGACAATCCTGGCCTCCCATCTTCCCAATCGACAACCAAGCTCCCCTCCCTGCCGTATCTGTTTTTGACCTCCGAACGCAGACCCGGAGGGAATCACCCAACACCACCACATCAGATCCGAGAAGCCCACCGCGTGTGTTCACGCTGGGTGGAACCAGCAAACTAACCCGCAATGCGGCAAAGAAAGCCAAAGAAAACGCTGCGCCAAACAACGAAACCTCATATTTATCCCGGCACACAAAACACAAAACGGATAGAAGCCGACCCAGGAGCGCAAAGGATACCGGACGCCACGTGTCCCTGGAAAACGCCTCTTTTCTCCACCCTTTCAAAGACTGCCTAACGACAAATTCTTTTGTAACATCTCTACATCCCCACAATTTTAACATAAAGGCCACCCCTGCTAAATGTTTACCTGCAGTGGCCGCACTGCAACCCTCCTGACGTAATTGCACCAAACTCGTAAGGGTGATATCAAGGTGACAACCATCCTGTGATGGAAAATTACCCCCCGCAATCTCCAACCACCGATCCCACGCTCTGCAATGACTCTTCCAAGTCGCTGCAACCACAGAACCCCTCAACAGTCTCATAAGTTGTCCTCGACCAGGGCCCATAAGTGAAGGGGTGGGGACTCCCCTTCTGCCAAAGCTGCCGCGTGCAATTCCCGAAACCAGGACATCTGTGAACGAGACAAAGCATCGGCCATCACATTATGAACTCCCGAACATGTTTCGCCCGAAACCACACATTCAGCTCCAAACATTTCAAAACCAACCATCGTAATAAAGCTAATACCGGCAATGAACTAGACGACAAACCGTTCACCGCGTGCACAACCGCCATGTTGTCTCTCCAGAATACAATCCGCTTATTCACCATCACGCTACCCCACAAATCTATAGCAACTATAATAGGAAACAAGTCTAATAACGTCAAATTACGTACAAAACCTAACTCCCTCCAATTCGAGGGCCAAGGGGACCTACACCAACTTCGGCCTAAAATTGCTCCAAAACCATCACTCCCAGCTGCATCCGTGAACAATTCCAAATCTATATTAGACAACTCAGCGTCCTGACAAACCGACCTCCCATTAAATGAACTCAAAAACGAATGCCAGACAAACAAATCCTTTTTCATCCAAGAAGTTACCCGGATGAAATGATCCGATTTCAATATACCCCTAGTGGCTAATGACAAACGCCGAGAAAAAACACGACCCATAGGAATTATCCGACAGGCAAACACCAGCAATCCCAACAACGACTGTAACTGCTTTAATGTCACTTTTTTAGACTCCATGACCTGGTCAACCTGGGACACCAAACTTGCCAATTTGTCATCAGGCAAGCAAAAAATCATCCGTACGGTATCTATTTCAATACCCAAAAAGGACAAAACAGTTACCGGGCCCTCAGTTTTTTCTTCTGAAATAGGTACACCAAAACGAGACATCACCTGTCGAAACACCCGCAGCAACGTGCTGCACAACGCAGAGCCCCTAGGGCCCACAAAAAGAAAATCATCCAAATAATGAATGACCGAAGCAAACCCAGACTCCAAGCGAACTACCCATTCTAGAAATGAAGCAAACATTTCAAAATAACTGCACGATATGGAACAACCCATGGGAAGGCACATATCAACATAAAATGCACCGTCCAAACAGCAACCCAGCAGGTGAAAACAGTCCGGATGAAGCGGCAGCAACCGAAATGCCGCTTCAATGTCAGACTTAGCTAAAAACGCGCCCTGTCCTGCCGCCTGCACCAACCTCAATGCAACATCGAAAGAAGTATACGAAACCGCCGCATCCGCCCTGGAGATCCCGTCGTTAACCGATCCACCGCAGGGAAAGGAAAGGTGATGAATCAACCTAAACTTCCCCTGCTCCTTCTTTGGAACTAAGCCAAGGGGGGAAACTCGTAAGTTTGGATACGGCGGCTCGCGAAATGGATCTGCCATTCTCCCCAACTCAACTTCCTTTGCCAATTTTAGACGCGCAACACCGACATTCTCATTGATCGACTTCAAATTGTCAGCCAATGACAATGTTGCAGAATATTCAAAAGGGATCTCAAAACCATAGGAAAACCCACTAGTGAGCATCTCTGCTTCCCGTCTCCTGTGGTACCGCTCTAACCATGGGCCCATCTCGAGAACGTCCACCGGCGTTCTCCGCTGCGCCGGAAGGAGGTGCCTTGGCCGGCTGCTTACCTCTCCGGAAACACCTGAGCGCCGAATGAGCGCACCCACAGATGGAGCATTCATGTCGGAATTTGCACGTGGCAAAGAACCGACAATGACCCTCGTTGTAGAGCCAGCAGGCTCCCGTGGGCCTAGCGGCCGCAGCTCCAGGGACGGGGCCTGGCGCTTCGGCCACACTGGGAAAGGGGCGTTGTTGTCTGCTCCCTTGCGCTAAGATGAGCTGCAACCAAACATCCGTTGCCTTTGTCGCCCAACTAATATCCGGCGACAAAGCCAAACGACGCCGAAATTCTTCATCGTAACGCCACCAGGCTGCACCACCGTGCAGCCTGTGGGCGCTGAAAATTGTGTCAAAGTAAACAAACAACTCGGCCCCTTTTACGGGGTAGCGCTGGCAAATAACATGAGCCAGTGTAGCATAACACTGTACCCAGTTGCCAAAAGTTTTCGCGACCTTAACTTTTTTATCTGAACCTCTCTCAAATACCCGCTCCTTATCGACAGTCACCTGCTCCACAGAGACCAAGGACCAAATATCCACAAATTCATTCCTCCAAATTTTGTCCTTGATCTCCGCTGACAAATGAGTCCCGAGAGGAGCGACCCCACAAAACAAAGAATCCCGAAACTTTAGACTAGCTAAAGTATTTTCTCTCTCAGAGGGGAGCCTAGCCCCCCCTGGTGGCACAGAGGGAACTGACGTTCCCTCGTTCACATTCAAACCAGCCACCACGGCTTTTAAAACAGAAATCAGATCCGTACCCGATGCATTAGATTTATTAAGCCATGCGTCACCGCAGGCCGACTCACCGCTCCCAGAGGTCCCACCGACTCCAGAGGGTCCTTCAGCCACTTGCCGCGGCACTGGAACCATGGCCTGAACCTCCTCAAACCGACCCGGCGGGAGGAACAACCTGGGACAGCTGCTCACGATCCTCCGACAAGTGCCGCACCTCCCGGCGTCGACTGTGTCCCTGCGGCCGTGATGATCTCCGCGTAGACCTCTTCCGCGACTCCGATGAGGCAGATGCTGATGACGCTGACGAGGAGGAGAATCCTTCGCTGGATGACGAGGAAGAACGCCGACCATGCCTCTTCGCGCCACCCGATCTGCGACGTCTGCGATGGCCGTGGCGGCGATGTCTTCCAGAACGACGTTTCCTCCCTCGCCTGGAACGCTCCCTCACCGAACCTACAGGAGAAAAATTAGATGAGGCAGGAGAAGGGCAAACCGGACCAGACGTTCCCCTGACCCTACACTCACTAGAACAATCCCCACCCGGCCTCGACCCCTGCTGGCAGGGGACCGGAGGAGACCGGGGGTGAGAAGCAGCAGGCGCAGCAGAAGCCCCCGCCCCAGGGCTGGGCTGAGTACTCACCGCTCGCTTCTTTGTGCCCGCCACCATATTCTTTACATGGGCGCCGCCATCTTGCTTCCTGGCTGACCTGCGCCGACCCGGAAGACCCGCCTCTGTTCTCTCTCCAACCATTTCCGGCTGAACAGAGAACAAAACGGGGAGCGATGACGTCGGTGCTGGCTGCTTGCAGGAACCGGAAGTAAGTCCCAGTTCCCGCGAACAAACATGCCTTGTGGTAGGCAACCATGGCGGACCAGCTTTCTGGACCCGCCATACTCACCCCACTGTCCAGGAAGTCGCCTGCCCCATCCGTACCCGCAGCTGCAGCTCGAGGTAGGTTGTACCGTGCCTGTGCCGGTTTAACCGCAGCCCTCTTACCGCTATGGGGAGGGACGCCAGAGCGACGCGTGGACGGGGGAGAGGGCGGCACTATGTCGCCCAACGAAGCGCCGGGTGAAATAGGCCTAGGGGAAATACTGGGACCAGCGCGCAACGGTGCAGCAGTCACCGCGCCTCGAACGGGAACGGGGCTGGAGCTTAAGCGAACAGGGGGGCGGATAACACGCTGCGGCCTACCTAGGGTAGCCGCTCCCGGCTGTTCCATGCCCCGATCCGATCCACTCCTTCTCCCATCCGCCAACAGGGATTCCAGCCAGGCAGGCCCCTCCTAAGCCACCCGCTGTGCCACCTGCCGCAAAAGATCCTCCACCATCAGTGCAAGACTGTCCGCCGAAACGACAGGAAAAAAGGCTCTGAATCTCCCAGCTCCACCAGAGGATGTTTCTCCCGCTGCAGCTTGGAGGTAAGAGGGCGTTCTGCCCCAAACCCCAGCCTTATATCTCCTTAACCACTCCCCTCTTACCCCTTGTTCACCAATCCTGGTCCTGGGCATTATTTAAACGTTCCATCCTTCTTTAACCCCTCGCAGTCCCTGACACTCTCCCTAGGCGCTTCAGTGTCTGCAATTATACTAATTTATATGTTGTTTAACATTACTTTAGGGAAAAAATGGGAAGAGGGAATTTTTTAGAAATGTAAATATTATTTTTTGGGATATTTGCAAAAAACTTTATTTTACTTTTTAGGCTATGTTCACACGGAGTATTTTGGGGGAGGAATATCTGCCTCAAAATTCCATTTGGAACTTTGAGGCAGATATTCCTCTCCCTGCACGCCGATTTTAGCGGCGATTATCGCGCCGTTTTTCGCCCGCGGCCATTGAGCGCCGCGGGCATAAAACAGCGAGAAATACGCTTTCTCCTGCCTCCCATTGAAGTCAATGGGAGGTCAGAGGCGGAAGCGCCCGAAGATAGGGCATGACGCTTCTTTTTCCCGCGAGGCAGTTTTACTGCTCGCGGGAAAAAGACGCCGACGCCTCCCATTGAAATCAATGGGAGGCGTTCTCGGGCCGTTTTTGCCGAGTTTTGCGACGCGGTTTCCGCGTCAAAAAACTCGGCAAAATACCCTGTGTGAACATAGCCTTAAAATTCAGTTTAGAAGTCCCCCTAGTGGACTTTGTGAAGGATGATTTATTTGCTTATATTCTCTGTATGAAATTACATTGTGAATTATCAAGCAGGAGGCCAAATTACTAAGATATGTAATATGTGAAAGTGATGATAATGTTTAAATGATTTAGTTTCGTGCAGCAGCCATCTTGTCTGGAGTTCCCATCTTGTCTGGAGTTCCCATCTTGGTTCTTTTGTAGTGAATAGGAAAGTCATTGTTCCTTTAATACAAGTAATGTTGATTTCGTATGTTTTATCTTTGACCTTGGTTCCCATGTGAAGTTGGATAGGGAGTGAGATGGGGGGATGGCAAGTATGCGTGAGGGAAGGTCTCCCCCATCTCCACGAGGACATTCTGTCCAAAAGAGAGATAAGACACTTGTAAACATTATGTGTGAAGAATTATAATGATGTATCTGGGATGTATTTTATTGTATGTTTTTTACTGAATAACAAATACTGTTACATTGTCTCTGATTGGTTTACCTCAAGCCGACACCCCTTCTGAATTTCAGTTTAACAGTTTGAGTTTGGTAATAAATCCTTCAGAGGAGCATTTTGAACATATAAGCGAGTCTGTGTGTTTTCTTCTCCTCTCTCGATATATATCGGTGAAATATTCTAATTAGGATACTGACTAATGGAGTCTGGCCTTGAGAGTCTGTTGGGACTCGTATAAATTTCAGTCTAATATATTTTGAGCGATGGATTTCCACGACAACTTGAACCAGCGATTATTGTATTGCTCACACGATCCACTGCAATACTAAAGTATTACAGTATATCATGATTTTTACAGCCACCTATGAAGCCCTGCCGGAGAACAAAGATGGCAGACCCTTCATTAGGCCCCCGGGCTGCCATGATAACCATCGGCATCCCGCTATAGCATCGTGGGGGCACAAGGGCACGTCGGTGGGGGTCGCCCCTCTCATTCTAATGCTTTAGATGCTGCGGTCGGGATTGACTGTGGCATCTAAGGGGTTAAACGGGAAGACTCAAAGTGATTTTTGATTCTGTCCGTTGCAGTGAGGTGTTGGCCATATTACACAGCGAATACCCGCTAAGTATGGAGCGAGCTCAGCCCGTGATCCCGCTCCATACTTTCCCTTAACCACTGCCAAGTACATGTATGTGGCATCTTGTTAAGGAGTTAGGGTATGTTCACACGCAGTGGTTTCAGACGTAATTCGGGAGTTTTAAGCCTCGAATTACGCATTAAAAAACACCCATAATATGTCTACAAACATCTGGCCATTGCTTTCAATGGGAATTACGATGTTCTGTTCCCACGAGCCTTTATTTTACGCGTCGCTGTCAAAATACGGCGCGTAAAATGACGGCTCGTCAAAAGAAGTGCAGGTCATTTCTTGGGACGTGTGGAGGCGTTTTTCATTGACTCCATTGAAAAACAGCTCCAAAAATGTCCGTAAAGAACGCCGCGAAAAACACGAGTTGTTAAAAAAAGTCTGAAAATCAGGAGTTATTTTCGCCTGAAAACCGCTCCGTATTTTCAGACGTTTTTGAGTTTGCGTGTGAACATAGCCTTAAATGTCATTTTGTTGATAATTGTTTCAGAGTTTTTATGTTCATCCTGTTTTGATCATTTTGTTCTGTTCCAGATGTCACAGCGGCGGTTCTAGGAGGATCTTGTCTCTACCGCTCGTGAAATCACCCGGAAACAACTGGAGCATGCCCATCGCGCCTGCAATGTTCTGGCACCCAGGGTGACCTGTTTATCTTGCAATGTGTTTATCCAACCAGCGGACAACGTCCTCAAATTTATTGTTAATAATAAAAGCTGTGGCCGACCCCCACTTTACCCCACATCTTGGTCTGGGTCTCAGTTATTTCATATAAATGTTAGAGGTTGTGTTATATGGGGGTGATGCCATCATTGGTCCTGTCAGTCTTGTTTTACCAAATTTAATCCCCTGTGATACAATGCCGTCACCCAAAACAACATGGAAAAATCAATGGAGAGGGGTAAATACTTTTTATTAGCACAGTATAACAGATAACCTTACAATGACCTCTGTGAAAAAAGATGCTAAAATGTCACTACATCAATGACTTGTGTTCTGGGGTCTGCGAAGCCCATAGCAGATATAAGTTCATAGCAGATACTAAACCATGGCAGCTCCAGAGCAGAACTGACCTTACTGTGACATCATGATGACATCACGGAGCTATGATGTCACAGAGAGATAATGAGAGGTTATAAATATTCCCGTGACAGCTGCGCGGTCTTACTTTCTGTGAATTGACACAGAGCGCGATTTTCTAATTGATTGGCGACTTTTCATTATTATGGAAATCAATGGACTGGGATTCTTCACCATCTTCTTGGCCTTTTGGTGTGTGGCCTGGCTCTCTGGTAGCTACACACTGACTGTTATCAACAGCCATGCCCCTCCACTGATGTACATCAGGTAAGATGGAGAATTACACGACTTTTATAGTTTGGGAATGTATAAGGTAATTACTTAAATAAGGAGGAAATTATCTAATTAACAAAATGGCTTCCATTACCCAGAGGGGCCGCAAGAGGACAGAGAAACGCATCTCCTCAGTCCTATAGATTATTATCTGACTGCTGATTATTAAGATAAAACATTTCTGACAATTTTTCTATATTATTTAACATTGAGCGTTTTTCTTTTTCTTTTACAGTGAAACGGGAAATTTCTTTCCCGAAAATATCCTGTTTAGAATAGGATTCATAGGAATGGCCATTGCCTGTAAGTAAATATCACGGAAGTGATTATAATATGCTCTTACTTCTGGGGGATGGCGGGTTATTATAAAAAGTCTTATATCTGATTATATTACTCTGGGGTCAAACCTACATTTATTTTTTACAAAAATGTGATTACTACGTCAGTGAGAGATGCAGGCCGGTTGCTAGGGACTCATTGCTGGACAAGACTGTGGTTGTTAGGTAGTGTATCCCTAGCAACCAGACTGTCAGACATGACTCAGACTTGGCATCAATCGCACCCTGCCCCCATCTCAGCCTGCAGTAGTAATCAAAATTTTCTAAAAAATAAAAATAAAGTTTTGTTAATTTCAACTGATAATAATTGTCCGGATTAGACGATGCAGATAAATGTTCCCGTCCATTATTGAAGGTTTCTTGTTGGTTTAGCGTTTGGTCCGCGTTTCATAGATGTTATTAGGTTGTTTTACACGTGGTACAGGATTAATTCGGCTCATTTGCTCTTTTTCAGCTCTGGGCCTGACGTTTCTACACTATAAGTACATCATGCTCCATGCTGAAGCCTTTGGGGATCGTCAGGCCTTGGTTCAAAAGATCCTCCTGGCAATTGGATGGTCATCATGCGTCGGGACAGCCATGATGGCTACATTCTCGGTTAGTTAATAAATGTTTTACGTTAATAGGGTTGTCCCATCTTCACTAAATAGGGACCCGCTGGCAATTAGCTAATTACTGTAGGTCCGGCAGCTGAAGCCCTGGTGATCATGATCAGCGGTTATCACCGAGTGGCCACACACTAAAGTGGTATTACATGGCTTATTAGAATGAATGGACGGCCATGTAATAGATGTGTGTCCTCAATCCCCCAAGAGCAGAAGCCATTTTTTGTTAGTGGCTTTCTGCTCTGTCTAATAGGGAAGCAGGAGACCCCCCTCTATATCCATTATGTCTCTGGGGTTATTATATCAGAACACGTTAATTAGGATTTATTGGGAAGTTCTGAGGGTAAATTAGTGATTAGTTCCATAAGATTTGCTCTAACCTCTGTCTGCTTGTTTTCTAGACCTACTATTATCCAATAACTCACCGGATTAATGCTTGCATTGCATTCGGGTTTGGCAGCCTTTACAACCTTTGGCAGTCCATACTACTCTACAAATTGTCCGAAAGCCGAAACTTCATCAGCCATTTCAGACTGGCGTCCTGCATAATGGCCGTGACCTTAGTGGTTTCATGTATCCTTTCTTAAATAATATTTGAATGGAATCCAACCGTCCTTGTCTTTAGGTTCACATGTAGAAAACTTCAGATCCTGAGGTGATCATTTCCCTTCATTTTCTGATCTCTGCCGTCAGATGGCGACATGCTGGTGTAACACAGCGTCATCTGGTAACATTGTTCAGCTTCTTGCAGGAAGATGCTGAATAGAAAGCAGCGGTACTGTCATTGCTATATATGTATTATATTAACATTTATCTTACATAAAAGTGTAGTAAATCCTATAAGACACTTACTAAACATAAGAAACTTTATTTTCCTATATAATAAATTACCAGTCATTGGAAATAAGGTATCCGTATACACCCACCTGTGCGCTGGAGATCAGTGTGTAAAGGTATGTACAGTATATCTCATACATAATATCAAGTTATTGACATGCTGAGCTGCTGGTACAAACCAGTCGATGTAAAATTCCTTTAATCCGGTATTAATGAGATTATTCTGGATTATTGTATAGATTTTATTTGTACCCCTAGATGCCGTTCTATAGGAAAACAATTGGACCTATAATCTTTGTGCTCGTTCTCAGCACCATGGTGATCGTGACGTCCGCAATGTAATGGATATGGTGTCATATGACAATGGGTCAGGTCCATTTTGGCATCGCCGTCAGTCACATGACTCCATGTAATAAACATTAATGCGGCAAAACCTCGGCTGGGGCGGAAAGTTCTTGTTTTGCGCAATTTTTTCTATATTAATTTTGATATTTTTTTAACAGATCAGTGAAATGACATCAAAGATCATAGAGTGGTCGATGTTGGTCCTCATTCTGGTGAATGTATTGAGCTATTATCAGAATATGCAGGTCAGTAGACGTCACCTCATTATCACCTCGTATACCAGACCTCGTAATAACATTATTATTCATCTCTACAATCATGGGGTTTATAATGTGGATATTTGTTTCTTTTCTTAGAGTTTATCTATAACAATTACCTGGAAAAGCTTCACCATCTCCAAGAGCGAGAAGAACCATTTATAAACAATGGACACTACAGATGAGGTGGAATGGCACGTCACAGCCGAGCAGGAACTTCTCTGGGAACATCCTAAACTGCTTAACTCCAGAGATGGCGACCAATCCACCAGCTCCAACCTTTCTCCCAAATATCATCTTACATCAGGGAGAAAGAGCTACAAGAACCGTTTATGACCAGCGAACTCTACAGCGAGGTGGAATAACAAGTCACAGCCGAGCAGGAACATCTCAAACTGCAAAGGCTCTGGAAATGCCACGAAATCTACCAGCTCCAACCTTTCTCCAAAAAACAACTTACATCAGGGAGAAAGATCTACAAGATCCGTTTATGACCAGCGGACTCTACAGCGAGGTGGAATGGCACGTCACAGCCGAGCAGGAACATCTCAAACTGCAAAGGCTCTAGAATTGCCACGAAATCTACCAGCTCCAAGCTTTCTCCAAAAAACAACTTACATCAGGGAGAAAGATCTACAAGATCCGTTTATAACCAGCGGATTCTACAGCGAGGATAAATGGCACGTCACAGCCGAGCAGGAATATCTCAAACTGCAGAAGCTCCGGTTATACAACCAAGTGCCGAGACATCCACCACCTCCAACCTTTCTCCCAAATATCATCTTACCACAAGGAGAGAGAAGCAGCGGACTGTTTACTATCCTCATGGTCATTGTTTGTTGGCTTATAAAACGGTTTAGTAAAGTCATTTTCTACCACCTGAAACCTGTTTTTGTCTTCATTACTGTCAATAATAATAATAATCCTGAGTCTTCCATAGATCTGTCCTCATGAACCTGGAGGAATAAGAACGTCTCAATGTTTTTGTAGCAAAATTCAGATTTATGAAAAATATAATTATATTTTTTACACTATAAGACGTACATTTTATCAATAAAAAAATCTTGCTACAAAATGTGTACACGTGATAGTCCGGACTCAGGGGAGCCTGGCGGCCCCTTATTAAACCTAATGAGAGGCCCCCCTTTAGAGCGAATAGCGTGGGGGACACATGGGATCACTTCGCACCCCCTTTTACCCTTTTTTCTTCTTTCTTTTCCATTATTCTGTTCCCTTGTTTTTCCTATATTCTGCTTTTCCCCCTATTTTGTCTTTTGGTGTCTTCTCACACCCCTTCTTTGGGGTGTGGCTTTACGGTATTTACCTTGTTCTAGAAGTTTCCTCAGGTTTGACCTTGTGACCAGGCAGATGTTGGCAACAGTCCAGGGATTGGTTTGAGGAGCTGAGCGGCGGGAAATCCTGGAGGATAAAAGGATGTCTGGTCCGATCAGCAGATTGTCTGAAGAAGCTGTTTGAAGCAGCCCCGCCCACCCTCCCTTGTTCAAGGACAGAATTCCCGCCCACCCTCCGTTGTTTAAGGACAGAATTCCCGCCCACCCTCCCTTGTTCAAGGACAGAATTCCCGCCCAACCTCCCTTGTTCAAGGACAGAATTCCCGCCCACCCTCCCTTGTTCAAGGACAGAATTCCCGCTCACCCTCCCTTGTTCAAGGACAGAATTCCCGCCCACCCTCCCTTGTTCAAGGACAGAATTCCCGCTCACCCTCCCTTGTTCAAGGACAGAATTCCCGCTCACCCTCCGTTGTTCAAGGACAGAATTCCCGCCCACCCTCCCTTGTTCAAGGACAGAATTCCCGCTCACCCTCCCTTGTTCAAGGACAGAATTCCCGCCCACCCTCCGTTGTTCAAGGACAGAATTCCCGCCCACCTTCCCTTGTTCAAGGACAGAATCCCCGTCGCGGAGTTTGTTAGTGGGTTGTCTCGCAGCTAATGCTGTGTGGACAAGTGCTTGTTTATTGGACGTTTCATTATTGGACATTATTTATTTAATTATTTATTTATTAATTCATTCAAGTTGATTATAAAGATTTATTAATATTTTTATGTTACCCATAATGAACACCACAGCCTTTTACTTCCAACTATATTGTATGCTTGACTTTTATTTAAGGTTTTTGAGGGGTTGCGAATGTTATTCCATGATCTGTATGATCGATGGTGGGCGGGGAGGGAATTCGATCACGATGTGAATATTGCATTTAGCTTCCCGTCAGCGGCCAGACACACCACTAGAGCCTGTGGAGGATGGTAAACTATTAGACCACCAAGGAGACAGCAATTTACCTTTTCCTTACCCAAGACCACCAGGGAACCAAATACTGACCCTCTATGTAATACACGGATGTGCTGGTTCCACCAGAGAGACGCTCTTTATAGATGAGGGCTGTGGCGTAGCTATAGGGGTCGCAACTGCAACCGGGCCCCTAAGCCTGTCTGCGCCGAGTCACTCACAGCACAGTGCAGAGGAGAAGGATCCTCCACCCATCGTGGGAACGGGGATAGGTAAGTAATTATGTTATAAGTCTTCTATTGGGTACATACTTATTGGGGCATTATACTGGGTATTGGAGGGGGGGTTATATGGCAGCTGCTGAGGGGGCATTATACTGAATGAGACAGCGATGGGGGCATTATACTGTAGGGGGGCATTATACTTTATGTGGCCAGCTATGGGTGGCAATATACTGTGGGGGCAGCTATAGGGGCATTATACTGTTGGCGCAGCTCTAGGGGGCATTATAGTGTGAGGGGCAACAATGGGCGCATTATACTGTAGGGGTCCAACTATGGGAACATTATTCTGTGGTGGTCAGCTATAAGGGGCATTATACGGTGTGGGGGCTGCTATGGGGAGCATTATACTGTGTGGGGGCAGTTATGGGGGGCCACTATACTGTGTGGTGGCATTATACTGTGGGGGCATTATAGTGTGGGGGCATTCATAGGGTCTGTTGGGCAAGCTAGCTGGGCATTGTATACCCTAGTCTGTCTGGCTAAAGGTCTCCCAGTGTTTTCTAGTTCCCAGTGTTACCCGTTCCTGCTGCCTGTGCCCTGCATCCCGTACAATCGTTACCTGCTGTGAAAGCCAAGTCGTGTCTTCCGCTGCATCCGCGGCGTCACCTGCTGTGAAAGCCAAGTCGTGTCTTCCACTGCATCCGCGGCATCACCTGCTGTGAAAGCCAAGTCGTGTTCCTGCCACTGTCTACATTGCCTCAGGTACCCGTTCAGAACTATAGACATTGTTTTGTACCTTGTTGGCCAGCTGCTACCCCGCTACGCGGTACGGCCCAGTGGGTCCACACCCTGTGCCGTGACACCCAACAAGTGAAAATCCACTTCCTGGTTGGTGCTTGTTTGGCCAAGTTTTCTCAACTCATTTACATAGACTTAACAAGTCTTGCGTGAAAAATGCAGTCCGCACGGAAGTGCTTCCGTGTGGCATTTACTTCAATGGGTGCGTGATGCGTGAAAAACGCCCAAAGAACGGACATCTCGTGACTTTTTCGCAACGGACTCACGCAGCGTAAAAATCACGCACATGTCTGCACGGCCCCAATAGGTCTGTGTGATGCGCGTGAAAATCACGCGCGTTGCACGGACGTATATCCCGCTCGTCGGAATAATCCCTTAGCATAAATAAATGGGGGGTGGCATCACATCATCATGATCTACAGGGATTGGCCAGTGATCACATGGTAGGGGGGCTATAGAGCTCCCTATAAGATAGTAATGCCCTTCGTCCTCTTTGGACCCTGCAGCTTGGCGTCTTTCCCTCCCCCACTCCTTCTCTTGATTTGACTCCTTAATGACACGACCAATTTAGTTTTTTTTATTTTAGTTTATTACTATTTGTGGGGTGAAATTAGCAAAAAAAAAAAAAACAGCAAATGCACCATTTTCTGGGGGATTTCGTTTTTACGGCGTCTATTGTGCAGTAATAACTACATGTTCACTTTATTCTACGGATTAATACAATTCCTGCCTCGCTGCCGGACAACTGTCTCGCACTGAAAATATGATCGCACTGTGTTCGGTCCGGTACTTGCGCCCGAAATACGTCCGTCAATTACGGACGTAATGACCTAATGACCTCGTGTGAACATACCCTCATAGTTCGGACTTTTGCAAACGCGGCGATATCAGGACTGCAAGGACCCATTGTCCACCTAATTTGCCCAGGACCTTATACCATCCTTCTTTAAATAAAACACCAACACCTTCTTTATGGAAATGTGGAAGTGGCCACAGCTTTATTATTATTTACAACCATCGACATGAAGACATATATATATTTCTTTCTCTCCTTCTCCTGAAATGCCGATGCTCCCTGTACTCCATCAGGCATGTAGGGTGCTAACTCTGTCTTCTTTGCCGTACTTTCCGCCAGCTGTGACATCTACAAAAGAACCAGAAAAACACCAGAACATAACCGTAGAAAATTTTTTAAAACCAAAACCAACACCACAAGGGGAGGGAGGGCGGGTGTTTCTCCCGCTGCAGCTTGAAGGTAAGAGGGCGTTCTGCCCCAAACCCCAGCCTTATATCTCCTTAACCAGGCCCCTCTTACCCCTTGTTCACCAATCCTGGTCCTGGGCATTATTTAAACGTTCCATCCTTCTTTAACCCCTCGCAGTCCCTGACACTCTCCCTAGACGCTTCAGTGTCTGCAAGACTGCAAGGACCCATTGTCCACCTTACCTGCCCAGGACCTTATACCATCCTTCTTTAAATAAAACACCAACACCTTCTTTATGGAAATGTGGAAGTGGCCACAGCTTTATTATTATTTACAACCATCGGCATGAAGACATATATATATATTTTCTTTTCTCTCCTTCTCCTGAAATGCCGATGCTCCCTGTACTCCATCAGGCATGTAGGGTGCTAACTCTGTCTTCTTTGCCGTACTTTCCGCCAAGGAGGGGAACTGAGAAACCTACTCAGTCCCTCGACCACCCCCACCAAGCAACGCCAGTCCTCTCTCGGCACCATCCAACAAATCTAACAGAAAGATATCGAGCCCAATATCATTGAGGTGTACCCCATCCGGCGCCAGCAAATCTGCATTATCCCCTTCCAAGGATTGGTGCCGCAGCCCAACTCCACCTATCAAGCGAACGAACCGCGACACCCGCACATTAAGCAACCTGCGCACTCTCTCCAACGCTGCCAAGTTCCTGGCACCCCGCCACACCGTCCGCGCCACTATCTCAGACCATACCACCACGCAGCGAGCGAACAGATCCTGTAAACGCGCCAAATCTGTCCGAATTAATGATAACAACTCGGCCATTTTAACTTGGCCGATATCATTCCCCCCGGCGTTAATGATCAGGACAACAGGTCCGTCAGTGTGCCTCGGAACTGCCACTACTTCTGGCAGCAACTGCACCCACCGTAGTCCCCGGACACCTCTCCAGTGGACGTCGGCCTGTGAGAGGCCCAAATTCGGACTCAACGGCCTCCGTACTGCTCGGACCGCCGCCCAATGCACATATGAGTGCCCCAGGATCCACACCTGGGGGCGCCGCGACCCTAACAAAAAGAGAAGTCGAGCTAAATTCCAGGTCAAATGAGAGAAAGGATACAGACAGGAATAGCATAACACGATACCCGGAAAGAACCGAGGAAGGAGGGGAGGGGGGAAGAGAGGGAGGGGAGGGGGGCAACACAAGGGGGGAAAAAAGAAGAACTAACAGAGGGACCACCATAATTAATCACACTTTAAAACCAAATCCGGTCGCACATACGACTTATAGCTATTCGAACACCATCTACCCAAACGCATGATAGCCACTGAATCCGTGGCAGCGCCAATCCTAAACGAATGCGTACCAAACTCGCCCGGTGGCAGCCCCAGGTATTTCAGCCCAGCCTTAAAAACCACCTCAAATTGAAAGCGCGACAATGCTGAACCATCTTGATGTATCAAGAATTGAGCCCCGGCCGCCCGGACAGACACAAATTCTTGAACCAACCTTACTAGACAATCCTGGCCTCCCATCTTCCCAATCGACAACCAAGCTCCCCTCCCTGCCGTATCTGTTTTTGATCTCCGAACGCAGACCCGGAGGGAATCACCCAACACCACCAAATCAGATCCGAGAAGCCCACCGCGTGTGTTCACGCTGGGTGGAACCAGCTCACTAACCCGCAATGTGGCAAAGAAAGCCAAAGAAAACGCTGCGCCAAACAACGAAACCTCATATTTATCCCGGCACACAAAACGGATAGAAGCCGACCCAGGAGCGCAAAGGATACCGGACGCCACGTGTCCCTGGAAAACGCCTCTTTTCTCCACCCTTTCAAAGACTGCCTAACGACAAATTCTTTTGTAACATCTCTACATCCCCACAATTTTAACATAAAGGCCACCCCTGCTAAATGTTTACCTGCAGTGACCGCACTGCAACCCTCCTGACGTAATTGCACCAAACTCGTAAGGGTGATATCAAGGTGACAACCATCCTGTGATGGAAAATTACCCCCCGCAATCTCCAACCACCGATCCCACGCTCTGCAATGACTCTTCCAAGTCGCTGCCACCACAGAACCTCTCAACAGTCTCATAAGTTGTCCTCGACCAGGGCCCATAAGTGAAGGGGTGGGGACTCCCCTTCTGCCAAAGCTGCCGCGTGCAATTCCCGAAACCAGGACATCTGTGAACGAGACAAAGCATCGGCCATCACATTATGAACTCCCGGAACATGTTTCGCCCGAAACCACACATTCAGCTCCAAACATTTCAAAACCAACCATCGTAATAAAGCTAATACCGGCAATGAACTAGACGACAAACCGTTCACCGCGTGCACAACCGCCATGTTGTCTCTCCAGAATACAATCCGCTTATTCACCATCACGCTACCCCACAAATCTATAGCAACTATAATAGGAAACAACTCTAATAACGTCAAATTACGTACAAAACCTAACTCCCTCCAATTCGAGGGCCAAGGGGACCTACACCAACTTCGGCCTAAAATTGCTCCAAAACCATCACTCCCAGCTGCATCCGTGAACAATTCCAAATCTATATTAGACAACTCAGCGTCCTGACAAACCGACCTCCCATTAAATGAACTCAAAAACGAATGCCAGACAAATAAATCCTTTTTCATCCAAGAAGTTACCCGGATGAAATGATCCGATTTCAATATACCCCTAGTGGCTAATGACAAACGCCGAGAAAAAACACGACCCATAGGAATTATCCGACAGGCAAACACCAGCAATCCCAACAACGACTGTAACTGCTTTAATGTCACTTTTTTAGACCCCATGACCTGGTCAACCTGGGACACCAAACTTGCCAATTTGTCATCAGGCAAGCAAAAAATCATCCGTACGGTATCTATTTCAATACCCAAAAAGGACAAAACAGTTACCGGGCCCTCAGTTTTTTCTTCTGAAATAGGTACACCAAAACGAGACATCACCTGTCGAAACACCCGCAGCAACGTGCTGCACAACCCAGAGTCCCTAGGGCCCACAAAAAGAAAATCATCCAAATAATAAATGACCGAAGCAAACCCAGACTCCAAGCGAACTACCCATTCTAGAAATGAAGCAAACATTTCAAAATAACTGCACGATATGGAACAACCCATGGGAAGGCACATATCAACATAAAATGCACCGTCCAAACAGCAACCCAGCAGGTGAAAACAGTCCGGATGAAGCGGCAGCAACCGAAATGCCGCTTCAATGTCAGACTTAGCTAAAAACGCGCCCTGTCCTGCCGCCTGCACCAACCTCACTGCAACATCGAAAGAAGTATACGAAACCGCCGCATCCGCCCTGGAGATCCCGTCGTTAACCGATCCACCGCGGGGAAAGGAAAGGTGATGAATCAACCTAAACTTCCCCTGCTCCTTCTTTGGAACTAAGCCAAGGGGGGAAACTCGTAAGTTTGGATACGGCGGCTCGCGAAATGGATCTGCCATCCACCCCAACTCAACTTCCTTTGCCAATTTTAGACGCGCAACACCGACATTCTCATTGATCGACTTCAAATTGTCAGCCAATGACAATGTTGCAGAATATTCAAAAGGGATCTCAAAACCATAGGAAAACCCACTAGTGAGCACCTCTGCTTCCCGTCTCCTGTGGTACCGCTCAAACCATGGGCCCATCTCGAGAACGTCCACCGGCGTTCTCCGCTGCGCCGCAAGGAGGTGCCTTGGCCGGCTGCTTACCTCTCCGGAAACACCTGAGCGCCGAATGAGCGCACCCACAGATGGAGCATTCATGTCGGAATTTGCACGTGGCAAAGAACCGACAATGACCCTCGTTGTAGAGCCAGCAGGCTCCCGTGGGCCTAGCGGCCGCAGCTCCAGGGACGGGGCCTGGCGCTTCGGCCGCACTGGGAAAGGGGCGTTGTTGTCTGCTCCCTTGCGCTAAGATGAGCTGCAACCAAACATCCGTTGCCTTTGTCGCCCAACTAATATCCGGCGACACAGCCAAACGACGCCTAAATTCTTCATCGTAACGCCACCAGGCTGCACCTCCGTGCAGCCTGTGGGCGCTGAAAATTGTGTCAAAGTAAACAAACAACTCGGCCCCTTTTACGGAGTAGCGCTGGCAAATAACATGAGCCAGTGTAGCATAACACTGTACCCAGTTGCCAAAAGTTTTCGCGACCTTAACTTTTTTATCTGAACCTCTCTCAAATACCCGCTCCTTATCGACAGTCACCTGCTCCACAGAGACCAAGGACCAAATATCCACAAATTCATTCCTCATAATTTTGTCCTTGATCTCCGCTGACAAATGAGTCCCGAGAGGAGCGACCCCACAAAACAAAGAATCCCGAAACTTTAGACTAGCTAAAGTATTTTCTCTCTCAGAGGGGAGCCTAGCCCCCCCTGGTGGCACAGAGGGAACTGACGTTCCCTCGTTCACATTCAAACCAGCCACCACGGCTTTTAAAACAGAAATCAGATCCGTACCCGATGCCTTAGATTTATTAAGCCATGCGTCACCGCAGGCCGACTCACCGCTCCCAGAGGTCCCACCGACTCCAGAGGGTCCTTCAGCCACTTGCCGCGGCACTGGAACCATGGCCTGAACCTCCTCCACCGACCCGGCGGGAGGAACAACCTGGGACAGCTGCTCACGATCCTCCGACAAGTGCCGCACCTCCCGGCGTCGACTGTGTCCCTGCGGCCGTGATGATCTCCGCGAAGACCTCTTCCGCGACTCCGATGAGGCAGATGCTGATGACGCTGACGAGGAGGAGAATCCTTCGCTGGATGACGAGGAAGACCGCCGACCATGCCTCTTCGCGCCACCCGATCTGCGACGTCTGCGATGGCCGTGGCGGCGATGTCTTCCAGAACGACGTTTCCTCCCTCGCCTGGAACGCTCCCTCACCGAACCTACAGGAGAAAAATTAGATGAGGCAGGAGAAGGGCAAACCGGACCAGACGTTCCCCTGACCCTACACTCACTAGAACAATCCCCACCCGGCCTCGACCCCTGCTGGCAGGGGACCGGAGGAGACCGGGGGTGAGAAGCAGCAATGCCCCAATCCGATCCACTCCTTCTCCCATCCGCCAACAGGGATTCCAGCCAGACAGGCCCCTCCAAAGCCACCCGCTGTGCCACCTGCCGCAAAAGATCCTCCACCATCAGTGCAAGACTGTCCGCCGAAACGACAGGAAAAAAGGCTCTGAATCTCCCAGCTCCACCAGAGGATGTTTCTCCTGCTGCAGCTTGGAGGTAAGAGGGCGTTCTGCCCCAAACCCCAGCCTTATATCTCCTTAACCACTCCCCTCTTACCCCTTGTTCACCAATACTGGTCATGGGCATTATTTAAACGTTCCATCCTTCTTTAACCCCTCGCAGTCCCTGACACTCTCCCTAGGCGCTTCAGTGTCTGCAATTATACTAACTTATATGTTGTTTAACATTACTTTAGGGAAAAAATGGGAAGAGGGAATTTTTTAGAAATGTAAATATTATTTTTTGGGATATTTGCAAAAAACTTTATTTTACTTTTTAGGCTATGTTCACACGGAGTATTTTGGTGGAGGAATATCTGCCTCAAAATTCCGTTTGGAACTTTGAGGCAGATATTCCTCTCCCTGGACGCCGATTTTCGCGGCGATTATCGCGCCGTTTTTCGCCCGCGGCTATTGAGCGCCGCGGGCATAAAACAGCGAGAAATACGCTTTCTCCTGCCTCCCATTGAAGTCAATGGGAGGTCAGAGGCGGAAGCGCCCGAAGATAGGGCATGTCGCTTCTTTTTCCCGCGAGGCAGTTTTACTGCTCGCGGGAAAAACACGCCGACGCCTCCCATTGAAATCAATGGGAGGCGTTCTCGGGCCGTTTTTGCCGAGTTTTGCGACGCGGTTTCCGAATCAAAAAACTCGGCAAAATACCCCGTGTGAACATAGCCTTAAAATTCAGTTTAGAAGTCCCCCTAGTGGATGATTTATTTGCTTATATTATCTGTTTGAAATTACATTGTGAATTATCAAGCAGGAGGCCAAATTACTAAGATATGTAATATGTGAAAGTGATGATAATGTTTAAATGATTTAGTTTCGTGCAGCAGCCATCTTGTCTGGAGTTCCCATCTTGTCTGGAGTTCTCATCTTGGTTCTTTTGTAGTGAATAGGAAAGTCATTGTTCCTTTAATACAAGTAATGTTGATTTCGTATGTTTTATCTTTGACCTTGGTTCCCATGTGAAGTTGGATAGGGCGTGAGATGGGGGGATGGCAAGTATGCGTGAGGGAAGGTCTCCCCCATCTCCACGAGGACATTCTGTCCAAAAGAGAGATAAGACACTTGTAAACATAATGTGTGAAGAATTATAATGATGTATCTGGGATGTATTTTATTGTATGCTTTTTACTGAATAACAAATACTGTTACATTGTCTCTGATTGGTTTACCTCAAGCCGACACCCCTTCTGAATTTCAGTTTAACAGTTTGAGTTTGGTAATAAATCCTTCAGAGGAGCATTTTGAACATATAAGCGAGTCTGTGTGTTTTCTTCTCCTCTCTCGATATATATCGGTGAAATATCCTAATTAGGATACTGACTAATGAAGTCTGGCCTTGAGAGTCTGTTGGGACTCGTATAAATTTCAGTCTAATATATTTTGAGCGATGGACTTCCACGACAACTTGAACCAGCGATTATTGGATTGCTCACACGATCCACTGCAATACTAAAGTATTACAGTATATCATGATTTTTACAGCCACCTATGAAGCCCTGCCGGAGAACAAAGATGGCAGACCCTTCATTAGGGCCCCAGGCTGCCATGATAACCATCGGCATCCCGCTATAGCATCGTGGGGGCACAAGGGCACGTCGGTGGGGGTCGCCCCTCTCATTCTAATGCTTTAGATGCTGCGGTCGGGATTGACTGTGGCATCTAAGGGGTTAAACGGGAAGACTCAAAGTGATTTTTGATTCTGTCCGTTGCAGTGAGGTGTTGGCCATATTACACAGCGAATACCCGCTAAGTATGGAGCGAGCTCAGCCCGTGATCCCGCTCCATACTTTCCCTTAACGACTGCCACGTACATGTATGAGGAATCTTGTTAAGGAGTTAGGGTATGTTCACACGCAGTGGTTTCAGACGTAATTCGGGAGTTTTAAGCCTCGAATTACGCATTAAAAAACACCCATAATACGTCTACAAACATCTGCCCATTGCTTTCAATGGGAATTACGATGTTCTGTTCCCACGAGCCTTTGTCAAAATACGGCGCGTAAAATGACGGCTCGTCAAAAGAAGTGCAGGTCATTTCTTGGGGCGTTTGTGGAGGCGTTTTTCATTGACTCCATTGAAAAACAGCTCCAAAAATGTCCGTAAAGAACGCCGCGAAAAACGCGAGTTGTTAAAAAAAGTCTGAAAATCAGGAGTTATTTTCGCCTGAAAACAGCTCCGTATTTTCAGACGTTTTTGAGTTTGCGTGTGAACATAGCCTTAAATGTCATTTTGTTGATAATTGTTTCAGAGTTTTTATGTTCATCCTGTTTTGATCATTTTGTTCTGTTCCAGATGTCACAGCGGCGGTTCTAGGAGGATCTTGTCTCTACCGTGCGTGAAATCACCCGGAAACAACTGGAGCATGTCCATCGCGCCTGCAATGTTCTGGCACCCAGGGTGACATGTTTATCTTGCAATGTGTTTATCCAACCAGCGGACAACGTCCTCAAATTTATTGTTAATAATAAAAGCTGTGGCCGACCCCACTTTACCCCACATCTTGGTCTGGGTCTCAGTTATTTCATATAAATGTTAGAGGTTGTGTTATGTGGGCGTGATGACATCATTGGTCCTGTCAGTCTTGTTTTACCTAATTTAATCCCCTGTGATACAATGCCATCACCCAAAACAACATGGAAAAAATCAATGGAGGGGGGTAAATACTTTTTATTAGCACAGTATAACAGATGACCTTACATTTACCTCTGTGAAAAAAGACGCTAAAATGTCACTACATCAATGACTTGTGTTCTGGGGTCTGCGAAGCCCATAGCAGATATAACATAGCAGATACTAAACCATGGCAGCTCCAGAGCAGAACTGACCTTACTGTGACATCATGATGACATCACGGAGCTATGATGTCACAGAGAGCTGAGAAGTTGGGAATTCCCCTTGATAGCAGCAGAACTGACCTTACTGTGACATCATGATGACATCACAGAGCTATGATGTCACAGAGAGATAATGAGAGGTTATAAATATTCCCCTGACAGCTGCGCGGTCTTACTTTCTGTGAATTGACACAGAGCGCGATTTTCTAATTGATTGGCGACTTTTCATTATTATGGAAATCAATGGACTGGGATTCTTCACCATCTTCTTGGCCTTTTGGTGTGTGGCCTGGCTCTCTGGTAGCTACACACTGACTGTTATCAACAGCCATGCCCCCCCACTGATGTACATCAGGTAAGATGGAGAATTACACGACTTTTATAGTTTGGGAATGTATAAGGTAATTACTTAAATAAGGAGGAAATATCTAATTAACAAAATGGCTTCCATTACCCAGAGGAGCCGCAAGAGGACAGAGAAACGCATCTCCTCAGTCCTATAGATTATTATCTGACTGCTGATTATTAAAATAAAACATTTCTGACAATTTTTCTATATTATTTAACATTGAGCGTTTTTCTTTTTCTTTTACAGTGAAACGGGAAATTTCTTTCCCGAAAATATCCTGTTTAGAATAGGATTCATAGGAATGGCCATTGCCTGTAAGTAAATATCACGGAAGTGATTATAATATGCTCTTACTTCTGGGGGATGGCGGGTTATTATAAAAAGTCTTATATCTGATTATATTACTCTGGGGTCAAACCTACATTTATTTTTTACAAAAATGTGATTACTACGTCAGTGAGAGATGCAGGCTGGTTGCTAGGGACTCATTGCTGGACAAGACTGTGGTTGTTAGGTAGTGTATCCCTAGCAACCAGACTGTCAGACGTGACTCAGACTTGGTATCAGTCGCACCCTGGCCCCATCTCAGTCTACAGTAGTAATCAGAATTTTCTAAAAAATAAAAATAAAGTTTTGTTAATTTCAACTGATAATAATTGTCCGGATTAGACGATGCAGATAAATGTTCCCGTCCATTATTGAAGGTTTCTTGTTGGGTTTAGCATTTGGTCCGCGTTTCATAGATGTTATTAGGTGGTTTTACACGTGGTACAGGATTAATTCGGCTCATTTGCTCTTTTTCAGCTCTGGGCCTGACGTTTCTACACTATAAGTACATCATGCTCCATGCTGAAGCCTTTGGGGATCGTCAGGCCTTGGTTCAAAAGATCCTCCTGGCAATTGGATGGTCATCATGCGTCGGGACAGCCATGATGGCTACATTCTCGGTAAGTTAATAAATGTTTTACGTTGATAGGGTTGTCCCATCTTCACTAAATAGGGACCCGCTGGCAATTAGCTAATTACTGTAGGTCCGGCAGCTGAACCCCTGGTGATCATGATCAGCGGTTATCACCGAGTGGCCACACACTAAAGTGGTATTACATGGCTTATTAGAATGAATGGACGGCCATGTAATAGATGTGTGTCCTCAATCCCCCAAGAGCAGAAGCCATTTTTTGTTAGTGGCTTTCTGCTCTGTCTAATAGGGAAGCAGGAGACCCCCCTCTATATCCATTATGTCTCTGGGGTTATTATATCAGAACACGTTATTTAGGATTTATTGGGAAGTTCTGAGGGTAAATTAGTGATTAGTTCCATAAGATTTGCTCTAACCTCTGTCTGCTTGTTTTCTAGACCTACTATTATCCAATAACTCACCGGATTAATGCTTGCATTGCATTCGGGTTTGGCAGCCTTTACAACCTTTGGCAGTCCATACTCCTCTACAAATTGTCCGAAAGCCGAAACTTCATCAGCCATTTCAGACTGGCGTCCTGCATAATGGCCGTGACCTTAGTGGTTTCATGTATCCTTTCTTAAATAATATTTGAATGGAATCCAACCGTCCTTGTCTTTAGGTTCACATGTAGAAAACTTCAGATCCTGAGGTGATCATTTCCCTTCATTTTCTGATCTCTGCCGTCAGATGGCGATATGCTGGTGTAACACAGCGTCATCTGGTAACATTGTTCAGCTTCTTGCAGGAAGATGCTGAATAGAAAGCAGCGGTACTGTCATTGCTATATATGTATTATATTAACATTTATCTTACATAAAAGTGTAGTAAATCCTATAAGACACTTACTAAACATAAGAAACTTTATTTTCCTATATAATAAATTACCAGTCATTGGAAATAAGGTATCCGTATACACCCACCTGTGCGCTGGAGATCAGTGTGTAAAGGTATGTACAGTATATCTCATACATAATATCAAGTTATTGACATGCTGAGCTGCTGGTACAAACCAGTCGATGTAAAATTCCTTTAATCCGGTATTAATGAGATTATTCTGGATTATTGTATAGATTTTATTTGTACCCCTAGAAGCCGTTCTATAGGAAAACAATTGGACCTATAATCTTTGTGCTCGTTCTCAGCACCATGGTGATCGTGACGTCCGCAATGTAATGGATATGGTGTCATATGACAATGGGTCAGGTCCATTTTGGCATCGCCGTCAGTCACATGACTCCATGTAATAAACATTAATGCGGCAAAACCTCGGCTGGGGTGGAAAGTTCTTGTTTTGCGCAATTTTTTCTATATTAATTTTGATATTTTTTTAACAGATCAGTGAAATGACATCAAAGATCATAGAGTGGTCGATGTTGGTCCTCATTCTGGTGAATGTATTGAGCTACTATCAGAATATGCAGGTCAGTAGACGTCACCTCATTATCTCCTCGTATACCAGACCTCGTAATAACATTATTATTCATCTCTACAATCATGGGGTTTATAATGTGGATATTTGTTTCTTTTCTTAGAGTTTATCTATAACAATTACCTGGAAAAGCTTCACCATCTCCAAGAGCGAGAAGAACCATTTATAAACAATGGACACTACAGATGAGGTGGAATGGCACGTCACAGCCGAGCAGGAACTTCTCTGGGAACATCCTAAACTGCTTAACTCCAGAGATGGCGACCACTCCACCAGCTCCAACCTTTCTCCCAAATATCATCTTACATCAGGGGGAAAGAGCTACAAGAACCGTTTATAACCAGCGTACTCTACAGCGAGGTGGAATAGCAAGTCACAGCCGAGCAGGAACATCTCAAACTGCAGAAGCTCCGGTTATACAACCAAGTGCCGAGACATCCACCACCTCCAACCTTTCTCCCAAATATCATCTTACCACAAGGAGAGAAGCAGCGGACTGTTTACTATTCTCATGGTCCTTGTTTGTTGGCTTATAAAACGGTTTAGTAAAGTCATTTTCTACCACCTGAAACCTGGTTTTGTCTTCATTACTGTCAATAATAATAATAATCCTGAGTCTTCCATAGATCTGTCCTCATGAACCTGGAGGAATAAGAACGTCTCAATGTTTTTGTAGCAAAATTCAGATTTATGAAAAATATAAATATATTTTTTACACTATAAGACGTACATTTTATCAATAAAAAAATCTTGCTACAAAATGTGTACACGTGATAGTCCGGACTCAGGGGAGCCTGGCGGCCCCTTATTAAACCTAATGAGAGGCCCCCCCTTTAGAGCGAATAGCGTGGGGGACACATGGGATCACTTCGCATCCCCTTTTACCCTTTTTTCTTCTTTCTTTTCCCTTATTCTGTTCCCTTGTTTTTCCTATATTCTGCTTTTCCCCCTATTTTGTCTTTTGGTGTCTTCTCACACCCCTTCTTTGGGGTGTGGCTTTACGGTATTTACCTTGTTCTAGAAGTTTCCTCAGGTTTGACCTTGTGACCAGGCAGATGTTGGCAACAGTCCAGGGATTGGTTTGAGGAGCTGAGCGGCGGGAAATCCTGTAGGATAAAAGGATGTCTGGTCCGATCAGCAGATTGTCTGAAGAAGCTGTTTGAAGCAGCCCCGCCCCGCCTTGTTCAAGGACAGAATTCCCGCCCACCCTCCCTTGTTCAAGGACAGAATTCCCGCTCACCCTCCCTTGTTCAAGGACAGAATTCCCGCCCACCCTCCGTTGTTCAAGGACAGAATTCCCGCCCACCCTCCCTTGTTCAAGGACAGAATTCCCACCCACTCTCCCTTGTTCAAGGACAGAATCCCCGTCACGGAGTTTGTTAGTGGGTTGTCTAGCAGCTAATGCTGTGTGGACAAGTGCTTGTTTATTGGACGTTTCATTATTGGACATTATTTATTTAATTATTTATTTATTAATTCATTCAAGTTGATTATAAAGATTTATTAATATTTTTATGTTACCCATAATAAACACCACAGCCTTTTACTTCCAACTATATTGTACGCTTGACTTTTATTTAAGGTTTTTGAGGGGTTGCGAATGTTATTCCATGATCTGTATGATCGATGGTGGGTGGGGAGGGAATTCGATCACGATGTGAATATTGCATTCAGCTTCCCGTCAGCGGCCAGACACACCACTAGAGCCTGTGGAGGATGGTAAACTATTAGACCACCAAGGAGACAGCAATTTACCTTTTCTGTAAAGGATCTGCCAGGCACAACTTCTGTGTATACGCCCATAGGTAATCAGTCTGCACCCGAGTCTATGTCTCTGAGACTGACTCCAGCTTCCACCACTCAGGATGGCAGGCTTAGGAGTGGGAGAGCCTATCGCAGCCTGGCCAGACGGAGCTATCTCCCGCCCTCTGTCTATTTATACCTGCCTTTCCTGTTCCTCCTTTGCTTGTGATTCTTCTCGTGTGGTTTCCTGGCCCAGCTACAGCTTCTGACTATTTGATCCTGCTCCATACTGACCCTGGCTTTCTGACTACTCTCCTGCTCTGCGTTTGGTACCTCGTGCACTCCTGCTTTGACTCGGCTCGTTCACCAATCTTGTTGCTCACGGTGCTGCCGTGGGCAACTGCCCCATTTCCCTTTGCTTTGTGTTCCCTTGTCTGTTTGTCTCTTGCACTTACTGAGCGTAGGGACCGCCGCCCAGTTGTACCCCGTCGCCTACGGCGGGTCGTTGCAAGTAGGCAGGGACAGAGTGGCGGGTAGATTAGGGCTCACTTCTCCGTTTCCCTACCCCCGTCATTACATAATCACAAGCCCATATACCTAGTCTACCCTGGTCCCTGACACTACTATGGACCCCCTTGAGACCCTGGCCCAGCAAATGCAGGGTCTCTCCCTACAGGTCCAGGCCCTGGCTCAGAGGGTCAACCAGCCTGACGCTACCATGGTAGTGCCCCTCACCTCACCTCTTGAACCCCACCTCAAGTTGCCTGACCGGTTCTCAGGGGACCGGAGGACTTTTCTCTCCTTTCGGGAGAGTTGTAGGCTCTACTTTCGCTTAAAGCCTCACTCCTCAGGTTCTGAGAGCCAGCGGGTGCGTATTATTATGTCCCGGCTCCAGGAAGGGCCCGAAGAGTGGGCCTTCTCCTTGGCTCCTGACGCCCCTGAACTTTCCTCCGTTGATCGTTTCTTTTCTGCTCTCGGACTCATTTATGACGAGACTGACAGGACTGCCTTTGCTGAGAGTCAGCTGGTGAACTTACGTCAGGGTAAGAGACCTGTTGAGGAGTATTGTTCTGACTTTAGGAAGTGGTGCGTAGCTTCTCGGTGGAATGACCCTGCCTTAAGGTGCCAGTTTAGGTTGGGTCTGTCGAACGCCCTGAAAGACCTGCTAGTTAGCTATCCCTCTTCTGACTTCCTTGACCAGGTTATGGCTTTAGCGGTACGACTTGACCGACGTCTCAGGGAACGACAACTTGAACGTTTTTGTGTTTTCCCCTCTGACTCCCCCATGATGCCTCCTGAGGTCCCGTTGCTTCGCTCTTCCACGGCAGACTCGGAGGTACCTATGCAACTCGGGGCCTCCGTGTCCCCCCGACAACATAGAGAGTTCCGCAGGAAGAATGGTCTCTGCTTCTACTGTGGAGATGACAAGCATCAAGTGAACAACTGTCCTAGGCGTAAGAATAAGCAGCCGGAAAACTTCCGCGCCTAAGTTATCATCGGGGAGGTCACTTGGGCGCACAGGTATTTCCCGTAAATATGAAACGTAATAAAATCTTGCTTCCCTTTCAGGTCTCTTTTGGTGGTAGGTCTGCTACCGGCAGTGCCTTCGTGGATTCAGGGTCTTCTACTAATATCATGTCTGTGGAATTTGCCAGATCTCTAGCTATGCCTTTAATTGATTTGCCTAAACCTGTCCCGGTAGTGGGTATCGACTCCACTCCTCTTGCTAATGGTTATTTTACACAGCATACCCCTGTTTTTGAACTCCTTGTTGGCTCCATGCATTTGGAGCAGTGCTCTGTACTGTTGATGCAGGGATTATCGTCCGATTTGGTTTTAGGCCTTCCCTGGTTGCAGTTGCATAATCCCACGTTTGACTGGAATACTGGGGAGCTTACCAAATGGGGTAATGAATGCTTGACGTCATGTTTTTCTGTTAATTCTATTTCTCCCCCTGAGGAGGTGAACACGCTACCTGAGTTTGTTCAGGACTTTGCTAATGTTTTCTCTAAGGAGGCCTGCGAAGTGTTACCTCCTCATAGAGAATACGATTGCGCTATCGAATTGGTACCAGGAGCTAAGCTCCCTAAGGGTAGGATATTTAATCTTTCTTGTCCCGAACGTGAAGCCATGAGAGAGTATATCCAGGGATGCCTGGCCAAGGGTTACATTCGCCCCTCTACTTCTCCGGTAGGTGCTGGCTTCTTCTACGTAGGGAAGAAGGATGGTGGTCTTAGGCCATGCATTGACTACCGTAACTTGAATAAGGTCACTGTAAGGAACCAGTATCCCCTTCCTTTGATTCCTGGTCTCTTTAATCAGGTTCAGGGGGCCCAATGGTTCTCTAAGTTTGATCTACGGTGGGCGTATAACCTTATCCGCATCAAAGAGGGGGATGAGTGGAAGACTGCGTTTAACATGCCCGAAGGTCATTTCGAATACCTCGTCATGCCCTTTGGGTTTTGTAATGCTCCTGCGGTCTTCCAGAATTTCAGAAGTTAGATTTTAAGAGATTACCTGGGGGTATTTCTTGTAGTGTACCTTGATGACATACTGGTGTTTTCCAAGGACTGGTCCTCCCACATTGAGCATGTCAGGAAGGTGCTCCAGGTCCTTCGGGAAAACAAACTGTTTGCGAAAACCAAAATATGTTTGTTTGGGGTACAGGAGATACCATTTTTGGGTCAAATCCTCACTCCTCATGAATTCTGCATGGACCCCGCCAAGGTCCAAGCTGTGGCGGAATGGGTCCAACCTGCCTCCCTGAAGGCGTTACAGTGTTTCTTGGGGTTCGCTAATTATTACAGGAGATTTATTGCTAACTTCTCGGTCATCGCTAAGCCTCTTACGGACCTCACTCGCAAAGGTGCTGATCTCCTCCACTGGCCCCCTGAGGCTGTCCAGGCTTTTGAGGTCCTTAAGAAGTGCTTTATTTCGGCCACGGTGCTGGTTCAGCCCAACCAAATGGAGCCATTTATCGTGGAAGTTGACGCATCCGAGGTGGGAGTGGGGGCTGTCTTGTACCAGGTCCCTCACCCATCTCCGTCCCTGTGCCTACTTCTCCAGGAAGTTTTCGCACACTGAGAGTAACTATGATATTGGCAACCGCAAACTCTTAGCCATTAAATGGGCATTTGAAGAGTGGCGCCACTTCCTGGAGGGGGCTAGGCACCAGGTAACGTCCTTACCGACCACAAGAATCTGGTTTTCCTAGAATCTGCCCGGAGGCTAAACCCGAGACAAGCTCGATGGGCACTATTTTTTACCAGATTCAACTTTTTGGTTACCTATAGGGCTGGGTCTAAAAATATTAAGGCCGATGCACTGTCGCGTAGCTTCGTGGCCAGCCCTCCTTCGGAGGAAGATCCTGCTTGAATTTTGCCTCCTGGTATAATCATTTCTTCTATTGATTCTGATTTAGTCTCTGAAATTGCGGCTGATCAAGGTTCAGCTCCCGGGAACCTTCCTGAGGACAAGCTGTTTGTTCCCCTGCAATACCGGCTAAGGGTACTTAGGGAAAATCATGACTCCGCACTATCTGGTCATCCAGGCGTCCTGGGTACCAAACACCTCATTGCCAGAAACTATTGGTGGCCTAAAGACGTTAAGGCCTACTTCGCCGCTTGTGAGGTTTGTGCTAGGTCCAAGACTCCCAGGTCTCGACCAGCGGGCTTACTACGTTCTTTGCCCATTCCCCAGAGACCTTGGACCCATATCTCCATGGATTTTATCACCGATTTGCCTCCATCTCAAGGCAAGTCGGTGGTGTGGGTGGTAGTAGACCGCTTCAGTAAGATGTGCCAATTTGTGCCCCTCAAGAAACTACCTAATGCCAAGACGTTAGCTACCTTGTTTGTCAAACACATCCTGCGTCTCCATGGGGTCCCTGTCAATATTGTTTCGGTCAGAGGGGTACAATTTGTTTCATTGTTTTGGAGAGCCTTCTGTAAAAAGTTGGAGATTGATCTGTCCTTCTCCTCTGCCTTCCATCCTGAAACTAATGGTAAAACTGAGAGGACTAATCAATCTCTAGAACAATATTTAAGGTGTTTTATCTCTGACTGTCAATATGATTGGGTCTCATTCATTCCCCTCGCCAAATTTTCCCTTAATAACCGGGTCAGTAACTCGTCAGGGGTCTCCCCCTTTTTCTGTAATTTTGGGTTTAATCCACGGTTCTCCTCCGTCTCACCTGGTAGTTCCAACAATCCCGAGGTAGAGGTCGTTCATCGGGAACTGTGCACAGTCTGGGCCCAGGTTCAGAAGAACCTAGAGGCGTCCCAGAGCGTACAAAAAACTCAGGCTGATAGAAGACGTTCTGCGAACCCCTTGTTTATGGTCGGGGATCTGGTGTGGTTATCGTCTAGGAACTTGCGCCTTAAGGTCCCGTCCAAGAAGTTTGCTCCCCGGTTTATTGGGCCGTATAAGGTCATTGAAGTCCTCAATCCTGTCTCCTTCCGACTGGAGTTGCCCTCATCTTTTCGAATACATGACGTGTTTCATGCCTCCCTCCTTAAACGCTGCTCCCCGTCCTTGGCTCCCTCGAGGAAACCTCCTGTTCCCATTCTCACCCCTGAGGGGGTGGAATTCGAGGTGGCCAAGATTGTGGACAGCAAGATAGTCCAAGGCTCCCTCCAGTACCTGGTCCATTGGAGAGGATACGGGCCTGAGGAGAGGACTTGGGTACCCGCCCGGGATGTTCACGCTGGGGTATTGGTCAGGAGGTTCCACCTTCGTTTCCCCAAAAAACCAGGTCCACTTAGAAAGGGTCCGGTGGCCCCTCATAAAAGGGGGGGTACTGTAAAGGATCTGCCAGGCACAACTTCTGTGTATACGCCCATAGGTAATCAGTCTGCACCTGAGTCTATGTCTCTGAGACTGACTCCAGCTTCCACCACTCAGGATGGCAGGCTTAGGAGTGGGAGAGCCTATCGCAGCCTGGCCAGACGGAGCTAGCTCCCGCCCTCTGTCTATTTATACCTGCCTTTCCTGTTCCTCCTTTGCTTGTGATTCTTCTCGTGTGGTTTCCTGGCCCAGCTACAGCTTCTGACTATTTGATCCTGCTCCATACTGACCCTGGCTTGCTGACTACTCTCCTGCTCTGCGTTTGGTACCTCGTGCACTCCTGGTTTGACTCGGCTCGTTCACCACTCTTTTTGCTCAAGGTGTTGCCGTGGGCAACTGCCCCATTTCCCTTTGCTTTGTGTTCCCTTGTCTGTTTGTCTCTTGCACTTACTGAGCATAGGGACCGCCGCCCAGTTGTACCCCGTCGCCTAGGGCGGGTCGTTGCAAGTAGGCAGGGACAGAGTGGCGGGTAGATTAGGGCTAACTTGTCCGTTTCCCTACCCCCGTCATTACATTTTCCTTACCCAAGACCACCAGGGAACCAAATACTGACCCTCTATGTAATACACGGATGTGCTGGTTCCACCAGAGAGACGCTCTTTATAGATGAGGGCAGTGGCGTAGCTATAGGGGTCGCAAATGCAACCAGGCCCCTAAGCCTGTCTGCGCCGAGTCACTCACAGCACAGTGCAGAGGAGAAGGATCCTCCACCCATCGTGGGAACGGGGATAGGTAAGTAATTATGTTATAAGTTTTCTATTAGGTACATACTTATTGGGGCATTATACTGGGTATTGGAGGGGGGGGCGTTATATGGCAGCTGCTGAGGGGGCATTATACTGAATGAGACAGCTATGGGGGCTTTATGCTGTAGGGGGGCATTATACTTTATGTGGCAGCTATGGGTGGCAATATACTGTGGGGGCAGCTATAGGGGCATTATACTGTTGGCGCAGCTCTGGGGGGCATTATAGTGTGAGGGGCAACAATGGGCGCATTATACTGTAGGGGTTCAACTATGGGGACATTATTCTGTGGTGGTCAGCTATAAGGGGCATTATACTGTGTGGGGGCTGCTATGGGGAGCATTATACTGTGTGGGGGCAGCTATGGGGGGCCACTATACTGTGTGGTGGCATTAAACTGTGGGGGCATTATAGTGTGGGGGCATTCATAGGGTCTGTCGGGCAAGCTAGCTGGGCATTGTATACCCTAGTCTGTCTTGCTAAAGGTCTCCCAGTGTTTTCTAGTTCCCAGTGTTACCCGTTCCTGCTGCCTATACCCTGCATCCCGTACTATCGTTACCTGCTGTGAAAGCCAAGTCGTGTTCTTGCCACTGTCTACTTTGCCTCAGCTACCCGTTCAGAACTATAGACATTGTTTTGTACCTTGTTGGCCAGCTGCTTTCCCGCTACGCGGTACGGCCCAGTGGGTCCACACCCTGTGCCGTGACACCCAACAAGTGAAAATCCACTTCCTGGTTGGTGCTTGTTTGGCCAAGTTTTCTCAACTCATTTACATAGACTTAACAAGTCTTGTGTGAAAAATGCAGTCCGCACGGAAGTGCTTCCGTGTGGCATTGACTTCAATGGGTGCGTGATGCGTGAAAAACGCCCAAAGAACGGACATGTAGTGACTTTTTCGCAACGGACTCACGCAGCGTAAAAATCACGCACATGTCTGCACGGTGGGGAAGGTCTGTGTGTGAAAATCACGCGCGTTGCACGGACGTATATCCCGTTCGTCTGAATAAGCCCTTAGCATAAATAAATGGGGGGTGGCATCACATCATCATGATCTACAGGGATTGGCCAGTGATCACATGGTAGGGGGGCTATAGAGCTCCCTATAAGATAGTAATGCCCTTCGTCCTCTTTGGACCCTGCAGCTTGGCGTCTTTCCCTCCCCCACTCCCTCTCTTGATTTGACTCCTTAATGACACGACCAATGTAGTTTTTTTTATTTTAGTTTATTACTATTTGTGGGGTGAAATTAGCAAAAAAAAAAAAAAAAGCAAATGCGCCATTTCTGGGGGATTTCGTTTTTACGGCGTCTATTGTGCAGTAATAACTACATGTTCACTTTATTCTACGGATTAATACGATTACGGTGATATCGACTTTATATTTTTTCATGTTTTACCACTTTGGAAAACTATTTGTTAAAAAAAATTAGTTTTGCGTCGCAAAAATCTGAGAGCCATAACTTTTTTATGTTTCCATTGATTGAGCGATGTGAGGGCTTATTTTTTGCGAGGCGAGCTTTTGTTGTTACCATTTTGGGGTGCGTCTTTTTGACTAGTTTTTATTCTATTTTTTGGGGAAACTAACGTGACCAAAAAACAGCAAATTGGGTGTTTTAAACATTTTTTTTTGTTTTTTTTAAGCTGTTCAGCGAGTGGGTTAGATAACATTAGATTGTAAGGGTATGTTCATACGAGGTCATTAGGTCCGTAATTGACGGACGTATTTTGGCCGCAAGTACCGGACCGAACACAGTGCAGGGAGCCGGTCTCCTAGCATTATAGTTATGTATGACGCTAGGAGTCCCTGCCTCGCTGCCGGACAACTGTCTCGTACTGAAAACATGATTGCACTGTGTTCGGTCCGGTACTTGCGGCCGAAATACGTCCGTCAATTACGGACGTAATGACCTAATGACCTCGTGTGAACATACCCTCATAGTTCGGACTTTTGCAAACGCGGCGATATGAGTTGTTCTAACTTATATGTTGTTCAACATTACTTTAGAGAAAAAATGGGAAGAGGGGGAATTTTTTAGAAATTTAAATATTATTTTTTGGGATATTTGCAAAAAACTTTATTTAACTTTTTAAAATTCAGTTTAGAAGTCCCCCTAGTGGACTTGAACCAGCAATCATTGGATTGCTCACACGATCCACTGCAATACTAAAGTATTGCAGTATATCATGATTTTTACAGCCACCTATGAAGCCCTGCCGGAGAACAAAGATGGCAGACCCTTCATTAGGCCCCCGGGCTGCCATGATAACCATCGGCATCCCGCTAGAGCATCGTGGGGGCACAAGGGCACGTCAGAGGGGGTCGCCCCTCTCATTCTAATGCTTTAGATGCTGCGGTCGTGATTGACTGTGGCATCTAAGGGGTTAAACGGGAAGACAAAGTGATTTTTGATTCTGTCCGTTGCAGTGAGGTGTTGGCTATATTACACAGCGAATACCCGCTAAGTATGGAGCGAGCTCAGCCCGTGATCCCGCTCCATACTTTCCCTTAATGACTGTCACGTACATGTATGTGGCATCTTGTTAAGGAGTTAGGGTATGTTCACACGCAGTGGTTTCAGACGTAATTCGGGAGTTTTAAGCCTCGAATTCCGCCTGAAAAATCGCCCCTAATACGCCTACAAACATCTGCCCATTGCTTTCAATGGGAATTACGATGTTCTGTTCCCACGAGCCTTTATTTTACGCGTCGCTGTCAAAATACGGCGCGTAAAATGTCGGCTCGTCAAAAGAAGTGCAGGTCATTTCTTGGGGCGTTTGTGGAGGCGTTTTTCATTGACTCCATTGAAAAACAGCTCCAAAAATGTCCGTAAAGAACGCCGCGAAAAACGCGAGTTGTTAAAAAAAGTCTGAAAATCAGGAGTTATTTTCGCCTGAAAACAGCTCCGTATTTTCATACGTTTTTGAGTTTGCGTGTGAACATAGCCTTAAATGTCATTTTGTTGATAATTGTTTCAGAGTTTTTATGTTCATCCTGTTTTGATCATTTTGTTCTGTTCCAGATGTCACAGCGGCGGTTCTAGGAGGATCTTGTCTCTACCGCTCGTGAAATCACCCGGAAACAACTGGAGCATGTCCATCGCGCCTGCAATGTTCTGGCACCCAGGGTGACCTGTTTATCTTGCAATGTGTTTATCCAACCAGCGGACAACGTCCTCAAATTTATTGTTAATAATAAAAGCTGTGGCCGACCCCCACTTTACCCCACATCTTGGTCTGGGTCTCAGTTATTTCATATAAATGTTAGAGGTTGTGTTATATGGGGGTGATGCCATCATTGGTCCTGTCAGTCTTGTTTTACCAAATGTAATCCCCTGTGAAACAATGCCATCACCCAAAACAACATGGAAAAATCAATGGAGGGGGGTAAATACTTTTTATTAGCACAGTATAACAGATGACCTTACATTGACCTCTGTGAAAAAAGACGCGAAAATGTCACTACATCAATGACTTGTGTTTTGGGGTCTGCGAAGCCCATAGCAGATATAAGTTCATAGCAGATACTAAACCATAGCAGCTCCAGAGCAGAACTGACCTTACTGTGACATCATGATGACATCACGGAGCTATGATGTCACAGAGAGCTGAGAAGTTGGGAATTCCCCTTGACAGCAGCAGAACTGACCTTACTGTGACATCATGATGACATCACGGAGCTATGATGTCACAGAGAGATAATGAGAGGTTATAAATATTCACGTGACAGCTGCGCGGTCTTACTTTCTGTGAATTGACACAGAGCGCGATTTTCTAATTGATTGGCGACTTTTCATTATTATGGAAATCAATGGACTGGGATTCTTCACCATCTTCTTGGCCTTTTGGTGTGTGGCCTGGCTCTCTGGTAGCTACACACTGACTGTTATCAACAGCCATGCCCCTCCACTGATGTACATCAGGTAAGATGGAGAATTACACGACTTTTATAGTTTGGGAATGTATAAGGTAATTACTTAAATAAGGAGGAAATATCTAATTAACAAAATGGCTTCCATTACCCAGAGGAGCCGCAAGAGGACAGAGAAACGCATCTCCTCAGTCCTATAGATTATTATCTGACTGCTGATTATTAAGATGAAACAATTCTGACAATTTTTCTATATTATTTAACATTGAACGTTTTTCTTTTTCTTTTACAGTGAAACGGGAAATTTCTTTCCCGAAAATATCCTGTTTAGAATAGGATTCATAGGAATGGCCATTGCCTGTAAGTAACAATCACGGAAGTGATTATAATATGCTCTTACTTCTGGGGGATGGCGGGTTATTATAAAAAGTCTTATATCTGATTATATTACTCTGGGGTCAAACCTACATTTATTTTTTACAAAAATGTGATTACTACGTCAGTGAGAGATGCAGGCTGGTTGCTAGGGACTCATTGCTGGACAAGACTGTGGTTGTTAGGTAGTGTATCCCTAGCAACCAGACTGTCAGACATGACTCAGACTTGGCATCAGTCGCACCCTGCCCCATCTCAGTCTACAGTAGTAATCAGAATTTTCTAAAAAATAAAAATAAAGTTTTGTTAATTTCAACTGATAATAATTGTCCGGATTAGACGATGTAGATAAATGTTCCCGTCCATTATTGAAGGTTTCTTGTTGGTTTAGCGTTTGGTCCGTGCTTCATAGATGTTATTAGGTTGTTTTACACGTGGTACAGGATTAATTCGGCACATTTGCTCTTTTTCAGCTCTGGGCCTGACGTTTCTACACTATAAGTACATCATGCTCCATGCTGAAGCCTTTGGGGATCGTCAGGCCTTGGTTCAAAAGATCCTCCTGGCAATTGGATGGTCATCATGCGTCGGGACAGCCATGATGGCTACATTCTCGGTAAGTTAATAAATGTTTTACGTTGATAGGGTTGTCCCATCTTCACTAAATAGGGACCCGCTGGCAATTAGCTAATTACTGTAGGTCCGGCAGCTGAACCCCTGGTGATCATGATCAGCGGTTATCACCGGGTGGCCACACACTAAAGTGGTATTACATGGCTTATTAGAATGAATGGACGGCCATGTAATAGATGTGTGTCCTCAATCCCCCCAGAGCAGAAGCCATTTTTTGTTAGTGGCTTTCTGCTCTTTCTAATAGGGAAGCAGGAGACCCCCCTCTATAGATCCATTATATCTCTGGGGTTATTATATCAGAACACGTTATTTAGGATTTATTGGGAAGTTCTGAGGGTAAATTAGTGATTAGTTCCATAAGATTTGCTCTAACCTCTGTCTGCTTGTTTTCTAGACCTACTATTATCCAATAACTCACCGGATTAATGCTTGCATTGCATTCGGGTTTGGCAGCCTTTACAACCTTTGGCAGTCCATACTCCTCTACAAATTGTCCAAAAGCCGAAACTTCATCAGCCATTTCAGACTGGCGTCCTGCATAATGGCCGTGACCTTAGTGGTTTCATGTATCCTTTCTTAAATAATATTTGAATGGAATCCAACCGTCCTTGTCTTTAGGTTCACATGTAGAAAACTTCAGATCCTGAGGTGATCATTTCCCTTCATTTTCTGATCTCTGCCGTCAGATGGCGACATGCTGGTGTAACACAGCGTCATCTGGTAACATTGTTCAGCTTCTTGCAGGAAGATGCTGAATAGAAAGCAGCGGTACTGTCATTGCTATATATGTATTATGTTAACATTTATCTCACATAAATATGTAGTAAATCCTATAAGACACTTACTAAACATAAGAAACTTTATTTTCCTATATAATAAATTACCAGTCATTGGAAATAAGGTATCTGTATACACCCACCTGTGTGCTGGAGATCAGTGTGTAAAGGTATGTACAGTATATCTCATACATAATATCAAGTTATTGACATGCTGAGCTGCTGGTACAAACCAGTCGATGTAAAATTCCTTTAATCCGGTATTAATGAGATTATTCTGGATTATTGTATAGATTTTATTTGCACCCCTAGAAGCCGTTCTATAGGAAAGCAATTGGACCTATAATCTTTGGGCTCGTTCTCAGCACCATGGTGATCGTGACGTCCGCAATGTAATGGATATGGTGTCATATGACAATGGGTCAGGTCCATTTTGGCATCGCCGTCAGTCACATGACTCCATGTAATAAATATTAATGCGGCAAAACCTCGGCTGGGGCGGAAAGTTCTTGTTTTGCGCAATTTTTTCTATATTAATTTTGATATTTTTTCACAGATCAGTGAAATGACATCAAAGATCATGGAGTGGTCGATGTTGGTCCTCATTCTGGTGAATCTATTGAGCTACTATAAGAATATGCAGGTCAGTAGACGTCACCTCATTATCACCTCGTATACCAGACCTCGTAATAACATTATTATTCATCTCTACAATCATGGGATTTATAATGTGGATATGTGTTTCTTTTCTTAGAGTTTATCTATAACAATTACCTGGAAAAGCTTCACCATCTCCAAGAGCGAGAAGAACCATTTATAAACAGTGGACACTACAGATGAGGTGGAATGGCACGTCACAGCCGAGCAGGAACTTCTCTGGGAACATCCTAAACTGCTTAACTCCAGAGATGGCGACCAATCCACCAGCTCCAACCTTTCTCCCAAATATCATCTTACATCAGGGAGAAAGAGTTACAAGAACCGTTTATACCAGCGGACTCTACAGCGAGGTGGAATGGCAAGTCACAGCCGAGCAGGAACATCTCAAACTGCAAAGGCTCTGGAAATGCCACGAAATCTACCAGCTCCAACCTTTCTCCAAAAAACAACTTACATCAGGGAGAAAGATCTACAAGATCCGTTTATGACCAGCGGACTCTACAGCGAGGTGGAATGGCACGTCACAGCCGAGCAGGAATATCTCAAACTGCAGAAGCTCCGGTTATACAACCAAGTGCCGAGACATCCACCACCTCCAACCTTTCTCCCAAATATCATCTTACCACAAGGAGAGAGAAGCAGCGGACTGATTACTATCCTCATGGTCCTTGTTTGTTGGCTTATAAAACGGTTTAGTAAAGTCATTTTCTACCACCTGAAACCTGTTTTTGTCTTCATTACTGTCAATAATAATAATAATAATAATAATAATAATAACACTGAGTCTTCCATAGATCTGTCCTCATGAACCTGGAGGAATAAGAACGTCTCAATGTTTTTGTAGCAAAATTCAGAATTATGAAAAATATTAATATATTTTTTACACTATAAGACGTACATTTTATCAATAAAAAAATCTTGCTACAAAATGTGTACACGTGATAGTCCGGACTCAGGGGAGCCTGGCGGCCCATTATTAAACCTAATGAGAGGCCCCCCCTTTAGAGCGAATAGCGTGGGGGACACATGGGATCACTTCGCACCCCCTTTTACCCTTTTTTCTTCTTTCTTTTCCATTATTCTGTTCCCTTGTTTTTCCTATATTCTGCTTTTCCCCCTATTTTGTCTTTTGGTGTCTTCCCACACCCCTTCTTTGGGGTGTGGCTTTACGGTATTTACCTTGTTCTAGAAGTTTCCTCAGGTTTGACCTTGTGACCAGGCAGATGTTGGCAACTGTCCAGGGATCTGTATGATCGATGGTGTGTGGGGAGGGAATTCGATCACGATGTGAATATTGCATTCAGCTTCCCGTCAGCGGCCAGACACACCACTAGAGCCTGTGGAGGATGGTAAACTATTAGACCACCAAGGAGACAGCAATTTACCTTTTCCTTACCCAAGACCACCAGGGAACAAAATACTGACCCTCTATGTAATACACGGATGTGCTGGTTCCACCAGAGAGACGCTCTTTATAGATGAGGGCAGTGGTGTAGCTATAGGGGTCGCAAACGGCACCCCGGCCCCTAAGCCTGTCTGCGCCGAGTCACTCACAGCACAGTGCAGAGGAGAAGGAT